>NC_080713.1:19076198-19323698 GCF_019097595.1 Hemibagrus wyckioides
ACTACATGAATCAGCTCCTATTTATAATACCTTAACCCAACATGCACAGTATTCTTCACACTCTACAGGTCTTGCTATATATCATTCCTTCATAACAACTTTTGAGCCACATCACCACTGAGCAGAACCTAAAAGCCACATTTGTAATGGCAAATGACAGCCGTGCTCTCCTACTCTACCTCATGTTTTCAATTACAGTGTGTACACTTACTCAACTGAACACATATGTTTTGCTTCAAGCTAGAGTATTTTTAGAAACTTGTAGTGTCTGAAAGGAACAGATCAGGGCAAAGCATAAGAGCACTATAGGGCATTATTAGAACTGTGATTATATGACAAACAAATGGAGTGCTGTAGTGGGATTAATATTTGGAGAATGCAAACAGTTAAACGTGACTTAATTAATGTAGCTCGGCTTTATCTTACAGCAGAGGCTTACTGAAACTGTCCCTGGAGTGTTAGCATTGTTATTTATGTGAATTCCTGTGTTATAGTACACCTGCAAGACACATCACTTAGAAACACATGGAAGCTTCCTGATTCCTCTACAAAACAGTCCAGGTTGTAGAGGCAAAAAATAAAAGTATGCATAAAATTTGGCAATTTGGCTGCTCATGAAACACAGCAAGGATTCACATCTAGAGTTTGGTGCACTTAAAGCATATGCCTGTGTTAATGCACAAAAAAAAACAATGGTATTTCATAAAGTTTTAGTTTTATGCAATGGAAAAAGCAGGAATGGATTCCTAATTGTATTCTACCAGTGCATATTATGTAAAAAAAAACTGTGCATGACTAAACCGGTCTGGATGCTTTCATGGAAAATAAAATCAGTATCATTCCATCTGACAGACAAAATAGTTCACAGCAGCTGGTGGTCAAGAGATGCAGTAGAGAGTGCCTTTAAGGCAGTTGCCACTGAAACATAGTCTCACGCAAATTTTAGAAACTATCACACTGACCTGATTTGGTATTCGAGTGGCTGTGCAAGTGAACGCAATTGTTAAAACAATAAGTTGTAGTTGGTGATTTGAGTTTTCTTTGCAAGTTAAAATCAGTTTAAAGAATAAAAAAGAAAACAAAGAAGGTTGGAGGCGTAATGTGTGATTGAATGCGAGTTTAATCCAGATTCTGAGTTTTTCATGCAGTATTTGCCACATTGGTGATATCACATATTCTTTCTTCATATTCAGAGTTGTGTGGCTGACTGCTTTTGAGCCTGTTTTGTACAACTGCCTTCAACATGTGTCATTCTGCAAGGATTACTGTGGTTGTGTGAATATTATATCCATATTCTATATGTGTACACCCATAGAGTATGGAGAGTTCCTTATTATATTAAGCCGATGAGGTAGACCCATTTTTTTTCACATTTTCTTTCAATTTATGTTGTTGTAGGCTTCCCAGTACGATTTGAAACTGCTGGAGGTGAGTGTCAAAGGAAGTAGAAACATTACTATATCATCTAAAAATAGCAACAAGGAGTAGAAGTGCTCATCCCTGAAAATGCATTACATAAGCCATTAGGAATGTGCTTGGAGCATTTGGAATGCTGAAGTGCCTAAACCAAATGGTGTACAAGAGTAAGTCTTTTGCTTGACTTTGAGGGTCATGTGGACCTGGTCATAGTCTCTGGTCAGATTCTAAAAACAACCTGGCTTTCTTTTATATATGTGGTAATATTATAACCATATTGCATAGTGCTTATTTTTTTAAGACTAAATGTCAGATCAGCGTACAAAATGTAAGTGAAGACAAGAAGAAAATAAATGAAACAGAGAGCATTAAATGATCTTGTTTCAAAACAAGCATTTCACTTATTATAGGAAAAAGGTTACACAATGCCTGTACACTTTTATGAATTTTTTTGCTCATTTTGCTCTGAGCACTCTTATCAACAAGGCATTTTCATCCACAGAACTATGTAAAATCTATGTACTTCTGTGTGTGAAAATGCCAGGGGATCCGCAGGTTTTTAAATACTCAAACTAGCACATCTTTTACGAACACAATTCTCCACCATTCTGATGTCTGATGTGAAGATTAGCTGAAACTCTTGATGTGTATCTGCATGGTTTTACTGCCACATGATTGGCTGATTGATTGGATAAATGTGCAGATATTTTATTAATTTGACAGTGACTGTAGGTTTACATATTTCTTTATTTATTTTACATATTTGATGTATAAAATAATGAGATAATAATTATGTGAATCGTAAAGAAACATTTCTAAAGCATCCTAAGCACCACACTCTTTACATTTTCTTAAACTCTACATTGTAAAACTCCTGACTTATACACAGCAATGTGTGTGCTATGGATTAATGCCAATCGTAATAAAGGGAAGCAGGAAAATCCCTTAGTTGGTAAAACTATTCTTCTAAATCAGGTGAAGGGGAGAAGGTCTTTGTCCTCTGAGTCACCTTGGATCTGTGTGTGCCTCTATCCTCCCTTCTGTCTTCAGAGAGCGGCTGTGATTGCCACCCACAGACAGGTGCTTCCTCTTGTTCTGTCTGAGCAGACACATTCAGCACAGCACGGATTACAGCCAAGCTGTCTTACACTACCTTTTGTTTTTACTTCAGTGCTACGTCCTGGCCTAGTGATTTCCATTAAACATGATGGGAGAGCAAGCCTACAGTCATTCCCTATAAACACTGATGAGAAACAGTGCTACACCAAACCCAAAGGAGAGAAATCACAAGGAGTTAGGAGTCAGTCTAAGTGTCAGATACAAAGCCAAACCACATGAAATCCTGTGATACTCATAAGGAAAGAGAGAATAGGGATGTGAGAAAGACCATGCTCATTCTCTTTGGATGGAGGGGGCAGCTTTACCATTTTCTATCTATGCATCTACTTAAGGTACAAATTATATTTAAGCTCATATCGACAGCCTGCATCAAATCTATAAAAACATTGTATATGTGTATTGACCCTGTTACTGAATAACTTTCATTATTAAACTATTTGATATAAGGCTTGGGGAATATCAATAATAACAAAATTGTCATGTGGCATTGCACTGCAGGATGGATCTGCTATTTTTATAAACAAATCTCTTTGTGAACAGGGAGCAGATGTATTTCAGTTTGTTTGTGACAAATAACACTGCTTGGAGGGAACTCAGATGAGGAAGGATTTTATAGCAATGAATTTTAAGGGTGGTAAATTGTGGTAAAGTGCTTTCAACAACGGAGACTGTCCCCAAACAGCTTTAAAGAACTGTGAATATAGATTTAGGTTTGTGCTCAATGAGCAGGACAGAGGTGATGCAAAACATTTCTGAGACTCATTGAAAGGAACCGTATTCAAATCTGACTCGCTAGACTCCATGTTTGACTTCATTTGTCTGTGATAACAAAGTGAATTTATCCAGTGTTTAATATTGGGATTTGAGTGTAAATTGCTTTTAAGTCTGCACTTTAGGATATCCAAGTGGAGACATCCTCAGCCATGATTATGGCAACCCTGTGGTACCATCCACAGCAATCTCATAGCGCAGAGAAATTACATGCAGGGACTCCAGCAAGATAAGCTATGATAGTGTAACTAAAAGGGAGGGCCAGAAGGTAACACAGGCATGAAGGAGTCCCGGGACATAAAGTGGCCAGCCACTCCTCCATCACCTAACATGAGCAAACATGTGGGAGTCAAAAAAATCAGAGTTCACTTCGGTTATTGAGGGTCGAGACCATTTAATGCTTTATTCAGGTCATTAGTAGAATTTAATAATGGAAAATTTTAATGCAGTGTGGATAGGATAAGAGTGATGTTCACATATCTTCTGGTTCTAGTAAAGATTCTGGCTGCATTATGGTGCTTAACTGGAGCTTCAAAGCATTATAATAATCCATCCTAGAAATAACAGAAACTATTTGTTCTGCATTATCGGGTGACATTACATTTATTAATTAGCGATGTTTCTGAAAGTCTATCCTAGTAATTATCTACTAATTTCAAAGAGAGTGGTGTCAATAATCACACCAAGGTCTTTTCCTGATCTAACTGGAAAAAACACCCAGAGTTGTTATATAATTTAAATTAAGCTATTGAACAAACTGCTGTGCTAGGATCTTTATTTAGATAAATGGGAGGCTTAATATTGGTCTATAGTTTCTTAATCAGGGTTAGATAATTGCCAGCTTAAAGGATTTAGGTACATAGCCAGTACTATTGGAAGAATTGATTGCTTTTTATAAAGGTTTGATTGCATCTAATAGTATTTGTTTAAGGAAATGTGTAGGTAAGGATCTAGTACACAAGTCTGTTCAAGGGGAGTAACTGATTATAATCACTGGCCTGATATGGTTAACAGTATATTGTTTTTCCACAGTTATTTATTACATAGTTTAAGTTAATACTAAATAATCCCCCCTCCCAATATTTTCAAATTTGTCATCAAAAATGTGAATTTAGGATTAGTATTTTAATCTTTTATTAAGACGAAGAATTATGCTGATCTATAGCAGCACTAAAAGCCTCCAATGGTGGACAAATGGTGGACCAATCAAGGTGGACAACTCTGATATTTCTGAGACATGAGTGTATATGTGACATGGTAGCATGGCAAAGTGCATACAGTATATCATTGTTCATATCACACTCTTCGGTGTTTAGAATAATTTATAATCACACTCTCTGGTGTCACCAAAATGCGGATGGGTTCCCTTTTGAGTCTGGTTCCTCTCAAGGTTTCTTCCTCATACCATCTAAGGGTTTTTCCTTGCTGCAGTCGCCACAGGCTTGCTCACTAGGGATGATTTTGTCTAACATCTAGGACTTTTTACACTATGTTTTTTGTTTCTTATGTTCTGTAAAGTTGCTTTGAGACAATGTTCATTGTTAAAAGTGCTATACAAATAAAATTGAATTGAATTGAATTGAATTGAATTGAATTGAATTGAATTGAATTGAATTGAATTGACTAAGACATTTGAAATGAGATAAGATAATGAGAAAAATTCAGACTGGGTTAGTGTTGGCTATGTTCCTATATTTAAACACAAAATTGTTCATTTCCAAAATTAATAATGAATTCTGTTTCAATGACTGCTGATTGTTAAGAAAATCGGATTAAATAAAGGACTATAAGTCACTGATTTGAAATGATTCAATGATTCAAAGAGCTATTTAATTAATTTACTTCTAACTTCTCTATTTAAAGACTTTCTTACAATATCATATTTTGCTATCTTTAATGTATCAATAAGTCATTATTTCTTATTCTTTTGAACATTGTAAAATGACTCACAAAGATGTGCTCTCTCTAAGAGGGCTCTCTGAATGGTTGTGCAGTCAGCAGATCTCACTGCCTGAACAGTGATGTGTTAGACACCACTCTCCACCATTATCATCAAAACAGCATTCGATGGAATATCTTTGGGAGGAACTGAAATCCATCCCCTTTCAGGCAGAATCTCAAAGGCCGCTGATATCTTGGAGCATCTACAATACATCAAAACTCACATAAAACTTGGAGAAACATGTTAGTTAGAAAATATCTAGTTATAGGTGAGGCCTGGTGAATATGTTGGTATGCGAGGTTTCAGAAGAAAACAAGTGGAACTTGATGCCACAGGTAGTGACATGGATGCCTCCACTACTCCACACACTATCAAGACCTTCTTGTTACTAATTTGTATGCCTCATATACCCTTAAAATATACCTTAACTATATTTGACTCACTGCCAAAATGTAATCTGGTGGTAGCAAGGATAAATCCATACAAATATTTTAAACCCTTATTTCTGAAATATAACAAGAATTTTCCATGAACAGATTAACAGATGGATTGAGTTTCGAAACAGAATGGCAGATGGACTAAGTTCCTGAACAGGCTGACAGTTAGACTGAGCTCCTGAATATGACCATGTAAGTAAAATGTAAGTAAAGCTATTGAATAAATACTATTTACCATTTAAACTGTGACCTTGACCCTGATTGGATCAATTACAAAACAGAATCAGTTCATGATAATTCCAGCCAAATCCTGTAATCATTTCATCACTCCTTCTTGAGACATGGTGACTGGATGGGCAGACAGACAGGTGGATGGATAGATCGACATAAACGCAAAAATACGGTCAAGTTAAAAATATAACAACTTTACACAGAGTTAAATTATTCCAGAGATTGCTGAGAGGAAGGCATGCCATTTGTCCTACTGACCTACTGCTGATTTGATGTCACAGGAAGCAACAAGATATGAATATCTGATTTTATAAAATGAGAAAAAGAATGTCTCTTTCTAAACTAAATCAACTTCATTTGTGTTACTATATTGTGCATTCCATAGTGAACATCAACTTTTCCATTGCTGGCTCTTGTCTTGTGTTTACAGCATGTAATCCTGTCCCATAAACAATTTAAGCAGAGAAGCTGCACTAGTTTAAAATATTTTGCATTTTTGCCTGGTTCTCTGGTGTGTGGGGGGTCACTAACTCAGCATTAATCAAATGGTGGAAAAAGAGTCCTGTGGTCTGACTGGGAAGAAAACAAAGCACATCACTTCAACTACATACCCTTCTTGAAGTTAGCATGAAACACATGCTTGAGCTAGATGTTGCTGTAAGGATGCAAAATACTTTGGTTCAAAAAATGAATAACAGGATGATGTTATTTATGGGTTCAGAATTAGGAAACATTCATTCAGAGCAAAGCTGTGATGTCAAGATGAACTCTTACACATTTATAATCATGATATTGCATGAGATTGCAAACCATGATCTAATCAGGATCGAGTTGGAAAATTTGCAACCTGCAATTAAATCAATTAAAATTAGACTTTTAACATGCACACACACACACACACACACACACACAGTATAAAGCCATGACCATGTTTTGACCTTTTTATAACCATGCAATGTTACCCACCTGTGCCTCCCTTAGTTTGCAAAATAATAATCAATTATTATTATTATTATTATTATTATTATTATTATTATTATTATTATTATTAGCTATTAACTAAGGGAGGCACCGGTGGGTAACACTGTTCCTTTGTGGCTGCACAAAGTATTTATGAATTATTAAAAAATCCAGCAGATGGTGTAATATATTATTAGACATATGTGTTGAAAATAAATCGTAAACCTTTGTATACTTGTAATACTATTAATACCATCAAAAGATGTCGTGTTGTCTTGACTGTTTTCGAAGAGCTTGTGAAGAACATTGCGTTAACAGACTAATGAGATTAGCATGCATCCAAAATGAGACCTAAAATGACCCCCGTTGAGTATCATCAATAAAATGAAATATTACGTTAGCAGAACAAAAAAGGAGAAACATAATAGCATGCAGCCACAGGCTTACTCTCAGATTCCAATTGTGTTTTTAATATTGCCTCGAAATGGATGTAAATCAACTACAATTACCTTTTTGATTGCAGCGGGTGAAGAAATGATGTCCTAAGATTGCAGGGGGCTGTTGTGAATTAATTCAGCATGTGTGGAAAATGTGTGATAAACATGAAAAGAAAGGCAGTCACTCCATCTGAATATACAGAATATAAGATGTGTTTATACGATCCACGTAATTCAGAAACCTCACCGTTTTGTCAGGATGCATGAAAAGCTTACGGTATCTGCAAAAAAAAAAAAAAAAAAAATCTGGCAAAAAGAACATATACATTAAAGCATTCTTTTACAATTTATCAGTTTATTGGAATTATTGGAGACCATTGGAATAGCATCTTCAATGTCTGTATTTGGTTATTCAAAAAATCTGTATGTATTATTTGTATTTATTTTTCTGAGCTAAAAATAAACATCGAAGAAAGTATCTCATTTGAGATTTGCAAACTTAACCAAGCATTTAATCCTTATAAACCCCAACATAAAACCAAAGCCATGTTCATCCAGCAGTGTTCTCTGTAAGACTAAGATTCTCCCTTTCCTCTCATAAAGTGTCCGGCTTTGTAACCATGAAGTCCAGAATAAAGGAAGACAGTGCTTTTAATCATTCATGCCCTCACACAACTCCAGCAAGAGATTTTAAAGACAGATAACATTCCCTGGACTATTTCTGGCATCGTGTAATTTGTCTTTAAGATACCCCATGTGCTCTGAGGAATGAAAGTCTAATTCAAACCAGAGATGTTGTAGAGTGTCAGATGTACTAACTGCCTAGCGTGTCTTCTTGATTTTTTATTTTTATTTTTATGGATTTACCCACCTTTGTTTGAATTGTAAATTGTTTCAGTTGTTTATTGCTTGCTATGTTCTTCAGTTTAGTGGCATTTTAGTGATTAGATCAACATATTTGTCTCATACAACAACATCAGCACTGTTGTGGAAAATTTTAAGAAACCTGCCGAGCTCATGTAGAGTTCATGATTGTGCAAGTCTAACACTTGTTCATGTTCTCCGATATTTGATGGCGTGACCATGGAGAGTGCATAAGCCTGAATGAATCATCGTTTGAATAAGCACATCCAGGCTGGATAAGGTGTACGAAAGTCTACCAGATTTCCATCCAAAATACATGCACCAGTACTGAGCATGATGTCTAAGCAAAATCAGTAGCAACACCTACAGCTTTGCATTTGTTTTACAGTAAGATGGGTACCTTAGGTTTTGCACATGCTTCTCTGAATCCAAAATGTTCTACTGTTTCTTCTAATGTTTCTTGAAATCCACCGGTGTTTCATGCGAGCAAGACATAACAGGTCCACTGGTGCTGCAGAGATTTGTTTTGTGATCTAAGTAACCGCTAACAAAGCGAAATTAAACAGTAAGGCATGTCAGTATTATCCTACGGAAAGACACGGATTGCAGAACTTGGCAATTTGGATGTACAAATCTGAATGATTCATTTTCTATTTTTACAGCCCTCTAATGCCCCCTCCAATGTGTACGGATGCCTCAGACATGACGCAGGGCTGTTGGAGTCACAGATTGCTTGGCTGCAGATGCAGAGAGCTGAAGCAGTGAAGCTGTCTCTCTTTAACCGCATCTCAGGCTGAAAAGTGAGCAACTGGCACAAGCCTGAACTCTTCAAGATGTAGACGCCTAGCATTTTTCTCCCAAACTACTAAACTGCAACTATTTTGCATTCGAGGCAATAACAGCGTATTCAGTAAAGCTTTTACTGAATTAATGTTATGTTAGTAGTATTGCCTAAAATTAAAACCCAAAACAGTGGATTACAAAAAAAAAGCAGTGTAGAGATTAAAGATTAACAACACTGACAGTGTAATAACCAAACCTACACAATCTTGAATTAATACATGATATGTTCGGGCTAAAACGACTACTGAAAGTGTTTTCCCTGCTGTGCAAAGTATCAGAACTTGTAAAAACACACAAAAAACACAGGAACAGTCTGCCATCAGAGACCAGACCTTTTGGTTCTGCTCGTAATTTATGCCACAAATAAACTAATAGAACTCAGAGGTAAGGCAAACAGAACTATCCACTGCTAACTAGTTATGCATACTGTGCCATGCAACTACATCTATTATTAAACACACAGAAAAATGTATACGGTAATTCCACACTTGGACTGCTATGTGTCCCACTCACTGAATATGGATGTAAAGGTAAAAGAGATTTTAAAGATGGATAAAGTGTCCTTTATAACAACATGTGCTTAAATTTCATATAAAGAATGTAAAATGTTAATAAAACCTAATTCTTTCCTGTCACAGCACTTTATAACTAGAAATTGAAGAATATTCATTACAATCTCATTAAAATCTTATTTGTGCATTAATGATTCAAGATTCAAAGAACTTACTGATACCAGGAGGAAATTCCTTTGCCATGTTACAGTTGCTGTAATAAAAAATAAAAAAAAATAATAAAAAAAATAAATATTTATATATTTTTATTTTTATTAGAGCAACTGTAATATGGCAAAGGATTTTCCCCGTGGGATCAATAAAGTTCTTTGAATGTGTGAATCCATTTAACATCTCATGCATTATTAATGAAGAGAAATTGACTTTTTTGGCATTCATGTCCTTTGGCAGACAGCTTTATCCAGAGCAACTTTTAAAAGTGAACAAACTTTACATATACTGAGGAATTACTCCATAGCTCAGCATGGGGCAGCTTAGCAGGGACTTCACTTCATGACCTTTTGATCAGCAACTGAGCTACCACCAGCCTTATCAGTGGTGTCCCATTCACACATTAAAAATACATTTAAAGCTGACATATCCTCATGTTAATTTTTTTCATGTTCATTTTTTGTATTTGCTAATTATTTTCTGTTTTTGCTAATGGCACAATCCTGTTACTTCAACCTTTTACTCACTGAAGAGCACAATGCACTCACTTTTGATCAGTAAACCTTCCATAAATGAAATGAAATGGATGTTTACATATAAGAAATGATTTTTTAAAAATAAGTTTCATTTAAAATGACAAGGTTAAATGGCACCGCAGTCATGCAATCACTCTAAAATAATCTGGTTCCTCAGTATAATTTGTGGTGTTTGTTCAGTCAGAAGCAACATTGTGCTATTTTCTTATAGCCTGCGCTAATGTTAATATATTCAAAAAGTGTAAAAGCACAATCAAATACCAGATTAATGTAAATAATCGTCTGAGGTGGTTTGGCTCCAGTTTGAGCATCGATACAATATAACTTTAATATGACTTGAATATGAATATATGAATATATATTTAATACATTTTATATTTTATTAACCATGAATGAAATATAAATATGTTTTTATTAGGTTTCGGGACAGATTTACAGGCAGGTTTAGGTGAAGCTGCACATGCCACTCAACTTAGACTGACAACAAGATGGCATGCCGTTATGTGTTATTTGAAGAAAAACAGATCTTTTCAATGTAAAGCTACAAACGCTTCTTATTACATACATTGATCAGCATCCTTCTTGCCATTTCACTTTTGACACTAGAGTCACCATAAAACTGATACCGTACATTCCGCACATATTACGTCATTCTGGATTGGATGCACATGTTCGGGCTGTATTGATGTCTCATTTCAGCCAAATGATATTTTGGAGATAGCAAAATGCATCTACATAACAGCTACGTTATGCATTCCAAGACAATCACTGTAAATTAGAGTAATGACAAAAATAAGCACAAAACACATGTTTTGAATCGGACAAGTCACATGTGGAAAGCAGTGCTTTAATTACAAACCGACCCCACATGGCTCCATAAACACTTCAAAGCTGATTTCTTTCTAGGATGGATGAAGGCTAAACAGCAGTTTTTTAATATTCATCTTCATTTAGCTCTAATCAGAAACAGTACAGGTCCAGAATACATGTCATATACCAAATGTACATATTAACTAAAGCTCCAACTTACATGGCACATTACTGCAAGGGTTTCTTTTTATAGATAATAAGCAGTTTTCTCTGTGGACAAGCATTTATTCATTAATTCGTCCATCTTAACTGCTTTATTCTAGTCAGGAATTTGTTGGATCAGCATCTGTGGCAAAAACACTTTGCACAGCAATACAATCTGGATGGGTTGCCAGTCCACCAAAGTGAGGAAAAGCATATTAAATGCATATAATTATTAAAAGAATATAGGACATAAAAGTCATGTTAAAATTTACAAGAGGTTTTAATGTTCAGACTAACAGGCGCTACTGCATCGTCAAATATAAGAACCAATCATGTTACAATCTCCACAACATTATGTAAATGAAAAATATTTAGACACCCTATTGCGGACTCCTAACCAGATGTGTGTGTATATAGTACCCTGTGATGGACTGCCATCCAATAAGAGGTGAATTGTCCCAGTGTTATTTGGATTTGGCTCCAGAGCTTCTACTATACTGACTACTATACTATACTAAAGAGGCACCTGAAAATGAATAAATATGAGAGTTAAAATGTATGCATTCTGTAACTTCCTCACCAGTATAATGAACTGATACATTGCGCAATTCCTTGTTGATAATAATAAAAAATGTTTAAAAATCATAAAATAAAAAAGTATGGATTATATATATGGATTTCAAGGCTTAAGGTTTGATTCTCAGCAGTGCAGTGCAGTGCGTTGGGGTATATAATAATAAGCTCACCTGTCTGTATAATAGCTTTGTGCTATTTTGAATTTTAGCCATTTTTGATGCATTCAGTATTGAGAATCCTTCTGTGTTCTGTGTTTTTGTCGCATGTCCACTTGTGAGCGGGATTTTAAAGAGAATATAATTCTATCCCTGTTTTGAATAGCAACTGTATCAATGACAATTTAAAGCCTGACGTGCTGAGTCAAAACTCATCTGGAACACTGAATTCAGTCACAGACCATAAATTATGGACTGATTTGGATTAGGTCAAGATGTTCAAAGAATGTGATAAAAGATGAAGTGTGAGAAAGAGTGTAAGGACAGTTAACACAAAGCAGACTCTGAAAACAACAGCCAGTTTTGCTACAAGTGACTAATCCACATTAAACCATGCCATCTGAAGGATGCTTTTCACAGTGGCCAACATATACATCACTGACATTATTGACAAACACAGCATAAATACTACGGCAATAGCAAATGACCTGATTGAAAACCCCCAAAAATAAACAAGTCTAAATACCCAAGGAACACACATAAACACTGTCTCTCTGTTCCATCTATTTATTTACTATAGTGGTTCAAGCTCTACAGTGGAGGAACAACAGCTCAACAGAAGAGGAGACCACTAACACAGATTTTCTGTCCAAATTCAACACACCTAGGATACAAGTAGAAACATTTACTAAGTGCCTGCATGCACCTAAACATGATCCTAGTCAATATGTATTATGCAGTAAATCCTTGGGTCATGCATAGTGGAGTAAGTCTGAATATAATACATCAGGTGTTTATACAGGGGACAAATTCAAATCACATGTTGGAAATTGGGAAAGTCCGAAATTTATTTCTTCTCACACTATAAAGATAAACAGAAAAATTCTTGACATTCTGAGAGGATAGACTTCAAGGCATTAAAACCATCCGTGCCATTACCCCCAAGATGATAACGTTTCGTGCTTAGCATGATTCACCACCTGACCTCTCTGATCACGCACACAACGCAGAAAACCGTCTTCACACACCAATATGAACTTAAAATAACCTGTTGATTTCCTGCTATAATCCTCCCTACATTCCAAACAGTTCTCAAATTCCTACAAGATACATAAACCCAGTGTCATTTTCCCGATTGCATGATTGAAAGGATTTGCTTAAAATCCAGGAGACTTAAAAGGCTTGAAGATCTGAAATGTGTCTCAACAAAGGTGCATATTTTATGGAAAAAGAAAAAAACCCCTGTAAGATTGAATTGAGATATCAGCATGTTTTTTTTAAACAAGTCATTGCAAATGTATTTGGGTATTTCAGCTCCAACACGCAATGAACACTTGCACACAATGGCATAAATCAATTACACAGACCAGCGTGGAAGAATTTGAGAATTCTTGGTTTGATTATTATCTTATTAATTGAATCAAATGCAAACTCTACTAAACTATGGAACTCTTAACTGTTATGTTTGGTAATAAAACCTTTTAGATTTAGAATGATGTTCTTTTTCAGATTATGTATAATGGGAGTTTTATGTAGTACGAATTCACAACATTTTTGAAAATTTGTGAATACACTCAGCATATTTTTTGTGTAGAAATGAATTTTGGCCATATTTGTTTTTGAACGATTAAATGCACAAAATGGCTTTGAAAGACTAATAATATTAATAAATATTTATTTATTTTGCAGAACCAAAAAATTTGTTGATGCACAATACAGTTCAAGCACAGAGCTTATAAAGAAGCTAACAGCAGGGCAAATTTGGCAGCAGTTTCCAACAGTTCCTCTTCGGCCATTATGAGGAAACTTGCATTGTGATTGCAGGTTGGGCAATAAGTTATGGAACAACTAGTAAAAAGAGAGGTTTTAGATCACACGATGGCAGTAACAAGTGACCTTGAACTGCAAGTTGATACTATGGTTACATTTGCCCTGGGTGTACAAACATTTTGACAAATTTCAAGTAGGTTGGTGACATACTGTAATTTATTGTAAGAATGTAACACAATGCAAGCAGCTACAAAGGTCCAGTGAAAAAAAGTTAAAAATGGCATGTTGAGTTAAATTGGCCAATCAAAATATATTATTTTAAATTATGTTATGCTCCAAACTGTATTGGATTGTTTTTTGATGTTTTTACTTGCTGATTTATGTTCAGCAAGTTTAATGCCTTTCATGTGACAACCAAACAAATAGAGTCACTAAACATCTTTACATTAAATCATAAAAACGATTCTTCTTGGGTTTAGAATGAATGGAATAAGACTACATTGAAACCATGCTAGTGCAGATCACTCATTCATCTTCAGTCATTGCTTTATCCTGGTCATGGTCTCAGTGTTCCAGAAGTCCATGAAATCGTGGTCAATGGAAACATATTTTGCCAAGGTTGGTATGGAAGAACCTGAGTGGCCTGCTCAGGGCCCTGACCTCAGCCACACTGAACACCATTGGGATGAACTATTATGCTGATGTGCCCCAGACCTTCTCATACATCATGCTGTCTGTCTGCTGTCACTAATGCTTCTGTGGCTGAATGAGCAATTCCTCACAGCCATGCTCCAAAATTTGTTAGATGAGTGATTATTATTACAACAGCAAGGGAAGACTAAATGTGGAATGGGATGTTCAACAAGCACAAATGAGACTGATACTGAGGTGTCCACAAACGTTAAGTAAATATGTACAAAAACTGTAAGCAAAATAAGTCTAGTGATATAGGTTTAGTGTTCATTCAGGTAAATATTGAAAAAATGCATTTTGGTTCTGAGTAAACAGTTAAAGGGTGTTTGAAAGGAAAGCAAAAAGATACACTATATTGCCAAAAGTATTCGCTCACCCATCCAAATAATCAGAATCAGGTGTTCCAATCACTTCCATGGCCACAGGTGTATAAAATCAAGCACCTAGGCATGCAGACTGTTTTTACAAACATTTGTGAAAGAACGGGTCGCTCTCAGGAGCTCAGTGAATTCCAGCGTGGAACTGTGATAGGATGCCACCTGTGCAACAAATCCAGTCGTGAAATTTCCTCGCTCCTAAATATTCCACAGTCAACTGTCAGCTGTATTATAAGAACGTGGAAGTGTTTGGGAACGACAGCAACTCAGCCACGAAGTGGTAGGCCACGTAAACTGACGGAGCGGGGTCAGCAGATGCTGAGGCGCATAGTGCGAAGAGGTCGCCAACTTTCTGCAGAGTCAATCGCTATAGACCTCCAAACTTCATGTGGCCTTCAGATTAGCTCAAGAACAGTGCGCAGAGAGCTTCATGGAATGGGTTTCCATGGCCGAGCAGCTGCATCCAAGCCATACATCACCAAGTGCAATGCAAAGCGTCGGATGCAGTGGTGTAAAGCACGCCGCCACTGGACTCTAGAGCAGTGGAGACGCGTTCTCTGGAGTGACGAATCGCGCTTCTCCATCTGGCAATCTGATGGACGAGTCTGGGTTTGGCGGTTGCCAGGAGAACGGTTCTTGTCTGACTGCATTGTGCCAAGTGTAAAGTTTGGTGGAGGGGGATTATGGTGTGGGGTTGTTTTTCAGGAGCTGGGCTTGGCCCCTTAGTTCCAGTGAAAGGAACTCTGAATGTTTCAGCATACCAAGACATTTTGGACAATTCCATGCTCCCAACTTTGTGGGAACAGTTTGGAGCTGGCCCCTTCCTCTTCCAACATGACTGTGCACCAGTGCGCAAAGCAAGGTCCATAAAGACGTGGATGACAGAGTCTGGTGTGGAGGAATTTGACTGGCCTGCACAGAGTCCTGACCTCAACCCGATAGAACACCTTTGGGATGAATTAGAGCGGAGACTGAGAGCCAGGCCTTCTCGTCCAACATCAGTGTGTGACCTCACAAATGCGCTTCTGGAAGAATGGTCAAAAATTCCCATAAACACACTCCTAAACCTTGTGGACAGCCTTCCCAGAAGAGTTGAAGCTGTTATAGCTGCAAAGGGTGGACCGACGTCATATTGAACCCTATGGATTAGGAATGGGATGTCACTTAAGTTCATATGTGAGTCAAGGCAGGTGAGCGAATACTTTTGGCAATATAGTGTATGTTAGTGACTAGTGGCTGGCTTTAGTGTAGCATGAAGGTGGGTCAGAGTAGTCAGGTTGGTGAAAGCAAGAGAGTAGGAATGGAATGGAAACTGAGGTGAGTGAGGCAGGTGTATGTGGGATTGGTGTGGACAGGAAAAGAAGAAGAAGAAGAAGCCTTTGTTATCGCCACACATACATTACAGCATAGTGGAATTCTTTTCTTCACAAATCTAGGCTGAGGAAGTTGGGGTCAGAGAGTAGGGGAAGCTACAATACAGCTCCCCTGGAGCAGAGGGGGTTAAGGGCCTTGCTCAGTTGTCCAGCAGTGGCAGCTTGGCAGTGCTGGGGCTTGAATCCCAATCTTTTGAACAACATTCCAGAGCCTTAACACTTAAGCCATCCCAGAGTCTTAACACACCTCTAAGCTACTACCCCTTCCAACAGGGATGAGAAGCATGAAAGTCAGGAACTTATAATCAAAGTAGTGGAGATGGGTTACTGTAAAGTTAAATGATTAAGTGCATTGCTGTATGTGTTGGAAGAGAGGTTTAAAAGATTACACAGTATAGAAGGAAGGAAGACTGATGCTTGCCTAGCGAACAATGACAGTGAGTCTCTCTGAATCCAAGGCTACAGCTACCCAAGCTATCTCAAGGACTTTTATAGACAATAACAGTTTAGTGGGCTCAGTTCTGGTTACAGATGAGTATGGTAATAGATGAGATACATGGAAAAAGATACGAAAAACATATTTTCCATTTCCATTCATGGAAAAGAAGCAAATGTTCTGCCGTCCTTGCAAGTCTATCATGGAAATGAAGAGATTGGAAAGGCAGAGAATAAATCAGCTGGTGCTAAGTGACACAATTTTATCTTTGTTTATACAGGTGAGCTGAACAGATTTTGAAGAATTGTTTGCTTAACAAGTTGAAGTCAGTCTAATTAAATTTATTTGTGCACTTTAGTTTGTTTTTTTTTGTTTTTTTTATTTCTGCAAGCTGTACAAATAAATCCAGTGTGACCAATTCAGATGAGTCAAAACTTTGGTTTCCACAAACAGTTTAAGGAAAATCAGCAAGTAAATCTGCATTTAGAACGACACATTGTTTTAGTACAAAGTAAAGCAGCTAAAACACTGTTGAAAAACAGCTTGAAATAGTCTTGATAATGAAATGATGACATCTGAAATTTCCAAAAATGTACTACATTTTTACAAGGTGTACATTTATAAAATAGTTGACAGTGAACTTGCCAGTGTTAAAGTGTGAAATATCTGGATAGAAATTTCCCCAATATGGCAACACTGTTTGTACTGATGATGTTACAGATGTTCTGGTATTAGGAATGCATGAGTCAAAATCAGTTCATCAAAACGTTACCATTAGTAATGTCTCCATCATCCTGATGGCTTCCATATCAGCCTTGTGTAATAAAATTAGAAGGCGAATAGCTCAGTGTTGACCAGTCGCAGCTAAAAAGGCTACGGGAATATGAATAAAGCTCGGTCACTGGGAGACCACTGGGAGTCGTATTTGTATTTCTTAGAATTTTGGCTTAATACATTCTGTGCATAAGACATTCCACGCATAGGATTTCAGTGGATTTCACATCCTATTAAACTCTAACAGTCTACTTCCACAGCCTTTCTTTTTTAAAATTACATTATCACGAACAAATTCTCCAAAAAGAAAAAAAACCCACCTATGAATACTGTGAATCATTAAAATATTAGTGGACTAGATAAAATTTCACAGTGAATTAGTCTCGAATGGTTTCTCATTTTATGTACTTAACTGTGTTTTCAGCCTGAATGATGTGATGGCTGAATTCCAGCACAAAATTAATGGATCCATTTTACTGTGAACTCTTCACATTTTTAAAAACAGCTGATGTTCTAAAGCTTCCAAGAAAGTTGTAACATTGCAGTGTTGAAAGGCAACTGTTACTATTTTAAGCTCAACATGGAGGCACAAGTCTGCAGAGACCTTCAGATTAATGAAGTAGTCAAGGTGTAGCAGTGAGTGCTGGAGTGACTTGTGGATTGGGTGTTGAAAGAAGACTGTGTGTGCGTACACTGTGAAATTGTATTAAGCATGTGGAGTTCGCCTCTCATGTGGAATGTAGCTCATTCTTGAAAACTTTACGCAACCGTGAGCAATGTATTGCGCTTTCCATTTATTAATGAGGAACAGACGCAGGTCAGTTACTAGACAGAGACGTGACATCCTTCATGCTCGCCGATCACAGCGCACACGCTACATCACGTGGACACATCACATCACATGAATGTTGATCATGTAAGAACACGACGTATTAAAAACAATGCTTAAGAAATGATTGTAAAGCTTTCGACCTGTTTGCAATTATTCTAAATGCACAAAAGCATTCTTCACAACATAGTACTGGGAGTGTAAAAGCAACGTGAAGCACTTGCTTTTAATTACACTCATCTGTCATTCTCAAATGGATGTTTATATAATTGGTACTTGAATAAATGAATATTGATCATTGAGTAAATACAATTATAATAAATCACATATGTAGCGAAAACCTTTTGGTAATGGTCAGCACACATCTTAAAAAACCTGTTGCATTAATAACACAGAAAGCCACTCATGTGCCGACGTATATGTTTTAATTCAGGACAGTTGAGATACATGAGAAGAGAAACCAGTGGAGAATCTCTTTAAAAAAAAAAAAAAAGCATGTCAAATTCAAAGCATGAGCTGAAATGATCAGTGATGATTCACATTCTGCAAAATAATAATGACTCCTGTATGATTGGAAGTGCAAGGACTTGGCTTCCAGTCTTAAATGCTGATACCATTCCGTCATGTTAGAACATGCTGAAGTCTATCAGTCTGAGCACAAGCATTACACAAGTAAATTCCACCTGTCACATGATCCAAAGCTACAGCTCCACCTATCACTGTTACTCCTACAGATTAACAGCGGTCTCTGGATGTGGGTGGGTTAACATCCACCCTGGAAGATATTTTTGTAATATACCCATGATCAACGTTTGCCCTGCAGTTTTAATCACAAAAATTTATGTTAAAAAACAAACAGGCAAACAAAAAACAAGGAAGCAATGTTAGAAGCCTGGACTGTCAGTATTTACATGAAATTCGACTTATGCTAACTAAACAACAGAAAACCATAAGGGAGACTAGGCCAGGAACACTACGTCCTACTGAATCCAAATACTCATTTATCATATCACTCACAGAGAAACATGGTGAGGATAGACACTGTTTACCCATAAGCCTCCAGGCCAGACAGAATTCAGCTGCTATGAAGTGTGACTGGCCAGATAGCACAGTGGGCCACGTAATTC
This sequence comes from Hemibagrus wyckioides, assembly GCF_019097595.1. NCBI lineage: Eukaryota > Metazoa > Chordata > Actinopteri > Siluriformes > Bagridae > Hemibagrus > Hemibagrus wyckioides. The sequence goes on from NC_080713.1 coordinate 19,095,601, forward strand.
GACCAACAGCTGTTTATTCCAACAAGGGATATTATAATATATGTCTTCAGAGATGCATCTGGAAAGAATCCTTTGTAAGGATGAATTAATTTTGGTCATGTGCCGTAATGTGAAAAATCATTTTGGGTGTTGTTTAATGCCTCAGAGCATTAAGCAAGGCTCTCAGCACGTACAACCCATTTGATCAATTGATTTCAATATTTTCAGGGACGTGTGAGGGGTTTAACGTGAGGTTACCATAGTCACTAACTCTCAAAGTGCAGCATATTTGCAATTCTACTCCAACATGACAGAAGAGGTCACTAAAACCAGTGTACTGCAACACTGCACCTAAAAACTACACTGAGATTTGAGTACAGGCAAGCTTCAAAAGGACACTTGCTCAAAGTTATGACCCTGAAATATCAGTGCAGCAAAGGTCAAAGGACAGGCAAACTGGCCTCAGTGTTATTTTAATAACTCCATTATTTAGGTTTTAATGGAAGACTAAAAGCTGTGTTCTAAATATCTGACTCATGGCATGTTCTTTAATATAAGTGAAGTTGGTGTAGTAAATAAATAACTTTTACAATACTAGCAGGCCTTACAGAAGATGACTACTTTTCATGAAAACTGAAAGTGCATGACTGAATATGTCATAATATTTAATGCCAATAAATGATTAAATCAAATTGGTGAGTGATGTCATTCATGAAAGCATTTATATCATTTTAAACACATTACAGCAACATTATTATGTCAGATTTCTTTCCAAATAAAGCCACACTAACACTAACAAAATGTCTAGGTGGTTGAATTGCAGGTGTTAAGTCATTATTCCAATTTCTAAACAATAACCAATAAGAAAATCATCAAGATTCAGTGCATGAATATTAAAGATTCATGCCATTCTTATATATACAGCATGTATGGAATATTTTAAAACATTAAAATATTCCTTTAGGTTACTCAAGACCCCAAGCACTCTAACTGTATAGAAAAGAAACATACCATTAAATATGATTTTTTATTTTAATTACAACAAATGCAGTGGGACTATTAATGGACAGTTATTGTTAATGATGCTGGAAAATCCTTCCTTTGTCCGCACAAGACAGGGCATGTAAGGTTGGGGATGTGGCTGACTGTCACTCATCCTAACTCCCGCCTCCTCCCACCCCCTGTAAAGTATAAAAGGCTCCCAGGTTTGCCTTTTAGACTCAGAGGATTGGTAGTGTCACAGCTGCATCCTTCTCAAACACACACACTCACTCACACTCATACACACTCACACACACAAACACACACACAGGACATTATTTGGGAAATCCTATTTCTCTAGACAAACCAATCAGTGTTGAGAGGTCAGGAGTACAGTTCTTGATTCTTACTCAAGAACCAAGCTTCTCAGGTATGTACCTTGCAATGCTACTCAGACATAATTATCATCAGTTGAATGTGTTGGCATTTCCTCAGAGGTCAAGGCTAAAATAAGTTTGTGTTGGAAAGACATCCGGCTGTCAGCAGTCTGGTTATCATCATGTGTGAGGCAGCACTTATTGACCCCCAGCAAAGCAACACAGCTCCATGCCTGCTCCATGTCTCATTATTGCACCAATAACATCTGCCAGAATGTAGTGTGTTTATCATGAAGATTATGGATGGAGGGTGATTAGAGCTGCTGTGTTAATTATTTTAAGGAACTGTTCAATCTCTCCTGAAATACATTATTTGGTAGTTCATAAACTAAAATGTCAATCTGAACTCTTTCTACAGGTTGAAGTCAAAATGAAGAAGGTCTCACAGAGTATTTTGTTTTGGTGCTTGCTGGCTGCTTTTGTGCCTTGTGTTTTAAGTGCAACAATTCCACCCAATTCAGATGGAGAAAAAAAGTATGTTTGAGCATTTTTATCTGTCTCTCCTATTGCAATTACACACTGGGTTTGCAATTCTGATGCTAATATGTTTGTGCTGTTTTTTATTTCGATATCAGAGTGAATGCAGAACTTCAGAAGAAGGATCTCTGTGTGCATAACAGGAGTTCAGAAGATTCAGCTGAGAACAGGGATACAGGGCCACCTACATCTCAGAACAGGTAGGCATCCTTCCTTCTGTTGGCATGTCTGGGTTTTTAGACATGGGGTTGCAGTGGGGTGGCATCACTTAATTAAATGTATACAGGTTTGCATTTAAAAGTGTTTTTTTTTGGTTTGGTACAAAATGAATGGCCACATTATGGCATGAATGGGCTTCACTGTAGATTTATAGTTTATAATAACATACGTTTTATGGTTCTAGGATGATATAAATCAATACAAGCTATGTAAAATGGTATTTAAAGTTAGAGTTGAATTGCATCTGAGTAATAAATGATCTAAGATGTGATTTAAGGTCAGTGTTGGTGTAGGGCAGGGCTTGTGAACCCCAAATGGCCACACCCCCTGCTTTCACTCACCTGTTCTTCAAGGTTTCTGAAATTGAAACCACAAAGCAAACACTTATTATAACAAATTTCACATATTAAATATGGAGTGCAGAGTCTCTACTGATTTAATTCTTCACTGGTTCTTCATCACCTGTAAATATGTTTCTGTCATCACTACACTGAATGTTAGTGGAACAGGTTCACTGTTTAAAATAGCCTTTCTGGGAGGCTGTAATGTAGGATAGCCTACACTCTTTATTAGTTTTTATTGGCTTGTTTGCTTTTTGCAGTGATCAGACAAGTGGAAGGATGAAACGGGGCTGTAACCTGCTCACCTGCTCAATACATGATCTAGCCTACCGCATCAATCATCTCAGTAATAAGACAAGTAACGCCCCCCCACGCAAGATCAGTCCCTGTGGCTATGGCCGGCGACGGAGGCGTTCCCTCCTCCGACGCTCCGCCGCTCCAGCCCACGGGGAGGGGGCCATCTGAATCACTCCACACTGCAAGCCCAGAGACGTGATTCGACTCAAAAACTGACTTAAACATCAATCTGCGGTTTGTCCTGAGCCTTTTTCTTATGCTGGCTCAGTTTGCTGAAATACTACTGACAGCTCCTTTGCAGGCACACAAATGGAGAACTACCAAGTCCAAGCAGCTGGAACTTCTTTCTCCGTCCTTTACCAGAGAGGCAAGACTAAAGATAAGGATTTGGGTCATCTGAGAAGAATGAGTGTTTGTGTGAAGTGGGTCAGGCAGTTCTGTTTTGTAAGAAAGAGAAGCAGGAGTTTAAATTAGATACCAAGGGTGTGGGTTTATGGCAACAGTATGAAAGATACTTGTGAAAACTGTTGTGTGTGCATTTAGTTTGGGATCTGACGGAGCTCTGGGACATGACAAGGTTTTCTGTCTCTCCATCAGCACAGGACATGTCGCTTCTTCAAACCTCTGGGTTTATCCAGGAAACTACCAGCGCCTCTGTGTTTCCTAGCAAGGGAAAAAAGGACAGAAAAACTCAAATACCAGCTAAAAGACTTTTACCAGTAAGGCTCCATAAGGGAAAAGAATTGAAAGAGTCTTTATGAATGCTGGATGTGAAATGCTTGGACTTGGACTGTTCACCTGCTTACATACTTGAAGCTGAATATTTGTATAGTGGGGGAATGTGCAATAATTGTAGCAGTATGTACTCCATCAATAATGGCTTAAAAAAGGGGAAAAAATATTATGAAAAATATCCTATGTTATGGATTCATATTTTTATACATTTAGTAATGACGTACTTATAACTTCAGAGATTAATTATTTTTATACATGAACTAATATGGGCACTGTATATTAAAATGAAATATTTAACCATTACCTTTATTCTGATTTAACGAGAAGCATATGTCTATGTCCATGTCAAATTATTGTCATTGTTAAGTGAAAACCAGATGGTATAAGCAACTATTAAACACTTGTGAGGAAACGGAATGAACGTGTCTTAATTCTAGCTTTTGTTGCAACAACAAAGCTCAGCATTATGATCAATATTTCATCCATATGTTCTTAGATGCTTATTCTCTACGAACACGAATGACTGATAAAAGAATCGGTGTAACATTTCGAAGACTGAGCAAAAGCAATACACTACACTAAAAATTACAACATGAAAGACATGTATACTGCAGGCAAAACAGCACACTAAGCAATACTGCATGCTGCTGCAATATTATCCTCCAGTGACAATTTCAAATATTCAGTACTGTGTTTTAAAAACATGATCAAAAGATGATTTTATTAAGACCAGTAATAACTATGCCTGGTTTTGACATTATTAATATTTACTAATTGGAAAAAATATTTCTTTTTCCAGCTGATCAGTGTTCTGAGCCAATGATACTATTAACAATCTTCAATTAGGTAATAAATAATGCTTCAGATGATGCATTGTCCTAAATATAGTGAGCACATGAAACCAGATTATTGCTTACACAGATTTCACAACGCCATAATAAACCACAACCTGATACACTATAATTTATAATGTTTAATAATGTTCATTCAAAACATCTGCTGTATCTGCTGGATGCTTTTCTTCTAGTGCTATGCTGCCATCTAATGGCAAATGTCTGCGTTAGCAATTTGTCCCGGTCTATATGGAAAAAACAGAAGACACATTTTCCTAAGGTCTGTACAAGCTGCAGAAGAGGGAGAGTTTGCTAATGGAGAGTTTTCTAATGGTTCAAAAGATTAAAAAGATAGATTAAAAAAATAATAATAAAAAGATGAATATTTAATGAATTTATGAGTAGTTAGATTGGTTGAATTTGTCATTGAATTTTATTAAGAAATTCAATTCAATTTAATTCAGTTCAATAGCTTAATTGTCATATGTACTAGTACAATGAAATTCTTACTTTGTTTACTCCTCTCAAGAATGACAAGTGATGATAAAGTGTCAGTGTAAAGTCTAGTGTTTAAATTATCTGTTATGAGTGTATGATGGTTCAGCAGGTAAATTGCAGGGTGCCACTGAACAGACAGAATTTACCGTGATGATACAGGTGGACGTGTTTTGTAGGTTTTGACTATTGATCAGTCTAATGGCCTGGGAATATAAACTGTTCTGGAGTCTGGATGTTCTGGCCGCAGTGCTCCGGTATCGCTTGCCAGACTTCATTAAGCTCAAGAAATTGTAGATGGGATGGGTAGTATCCTTGATGATGTTGCAAGTCCATTTGCAGATCCTTTTATTGTAGATGTCGTGCAGTAAGTGGAGATCTGTCCCTTGGATTTTCAGGGCCAGCGTGATCACCCTCTGTAATACCTTTCTGTTGTGGGTTGTGCTGTTGCCAAACCACACAGCAATGCAGCAAGTTAGCATACTCTCCACAGTGCCTCTATAGAAGTTATGGAGTATTTGTGGTGACATATCAAAATTCCTTAGTCTCCTCAGGAAGCACATTCTTTGATTGGCCTTACTTACTAGTTTCACTGTGTTTTCTGTCCACTTGAGGCCCTCACAGAGGTGTACACAAAGGAACTTATAGCTGCTCATTCTCTCAAACTCAGCATCTCAGATCAGTAGAGGCTGATAGACACACTCACTTCTGCTCATGTCCACAACCATATCCTTGGTCTTGCTGATGTTCAGTGTGAGATTGTTAGCCTCTCACCATGTGACCAGTTCAGACACTTCTTTCTGGTATGTGGTCTCATCGTTGGTTGTAATAAGACCAATAACTGTGGTGTCATTTGTGAAATTTATGATGACATTGTTGGGATGGGTAGCAACACAGTCATGCGTGAAAAGAGGGTAGAGCATCGGGCTGAGTACACAGCCCTGAGAAGTCCCTGTGTTCAATATAATAGTGCTGGAAGACTGTGTTTGCTGAGGCGGACATGTTGAGGTCTACTGGTGAGGAAGCTCAGTATCCAGTTACACTGTGCAGAAGGCAGGCCCAGGTTATACAGCTTATGTATGAATTTGGAGGTGATGATAGTGTTGAATGCCGAGCTATAATCAATGAAAAGCAGTTTGGCATAGCTATCTTTATTTTCCAGGTAAGTTAGGTTGTTTTGTGAAGGGCAAATGAAATGGCATCCTCTGTTGATCTATAAGTTCTGTACACAAACTGTACATTTGGAGGAATTGTTGTGTGCTGAGTGTCATATAATTGTATTAGAAACTTTTCCAAGCGACCAGAATATCCTTGTGGCTGCAGACAATTTAAGAGAAATAAATTGGTCAAGTCTTTGCAGTGCCTATATCATTTTAACTTACTATCACTGACTTTCCTACGAATGAGGTTAGCTTGCTAAGTAAGGATTTGCTAGTTGGGTAACTTGCAATTTGACTTGCTTTATCAAAACTGGGTTACTTGCCTAAAAGCTACATCAAGATACTCGCTAGCAAACACCAGATAGGTGGGTCATGTTCTTACTGAGGAGCGATGTTTAGCTAGCTAATTTTCTTCAGCTAGTAAATGAGTTTAGGGCAACAGTTTAGGCAGCATTTCAGCTTTCTATGCCACAACATACTTAAAGTTGTAAGTGTAAAACATTACATCTTTAGAGTGGCCACAAACAACAAAGCTATAAGGATGACTTCAGTTTATCTCTAGTTTAAATGCTCACACTTTCTATGAGATGTTTATTTCTATGTGATGTCTGGTCCAATCTCTAGTTCTGTTGAGGCACACAAATGGTCAAAATTTGGCTTCAACAGCATGAATCCATGGATCTAACATGCTTTGTGTCAGCTGTCCAGGCTGGTGGAGGTGGTGTAATGATGTGAGTAAGATTTTGCCAGCACAGTTTAGGCTGTTAATACTAATCAATCAATGTGTGAATGTTAGAGCCTATTTGACTATTGTTGCTGATCATCTGCATCCCTTCACAATTTTTTACTCACAATTATTCATCTTCTAATTGCTACTTCAAAAAGTAGCAAAAGTCGTCTCAAACTGGTTTCATGAACATGACAATACGTCCACTGTTCTTTAGTGGCCAGTCACTGGATTTGAAACTTTTGAACAGGTCACATTTGGGACATGGTAGCACAGGAGATTCACAACTTGAAAGTGCACCTGAGAAATCATCAGGACGTGTGTGATGCAAACATGTCAACATTGAGCAGAATCTTAAAGGAATGTTTCTAACATTTTGTGGAATCCATGCCATGAAGAACTGAGGATGTCTTGAGAGCACAGGTACATAATTGAGTGTATAAATTCTGGTATATAATAGATAACAATAATTTAAATATATGTGTTGTAGTATAAGTGAACAGTTGGGTTATAAGTTAATCATAGGCTGCAGTAATTTGATGCAGTCTATACAGTGCAGTACAAATTGAAAATATTGAAAATATACAATAAATGTATATGTATATGTCAGCATGGTGTTCCATGAACAACCTCACCCATAACGCCACAAAGACCAAAGAGCTCATCGTGGACTTCCGGAAATCTAACAGCAACAGACACTCCCCTATCTACATCAACAGGTCTGAAGTAGAGTGTGTCTCCAGCTTTAAGTTCCTGGGTGTCCACATCTCTGAGGATCTGTCCTGGCATCTGAACACCTCAACTCTGGTTCAGAAGGTGCAACAGCGTCTTTACTTCCTAAGAAGACTGAAGAAAGTTCACCTATCCCCCAAGATCCTGACCAACTTTTACCGCTGCATCATTGAGAGCATCTTGACGAGCTCCATCACAGTGTGGCATGGCAGCGCCACGGTGTGTGAAAAGAAATCACTGCAAAAGGTTGTGAAAACCGCCCAACGCATCATCGGCACCCAATTACCTGCCACTGAGTCTCCTCACCACAGTAGATGACTGCACAGAGCACACAAAATAATCAAGGACTCCTCCCACCTGAGTCATAAACTGTTCAACCTCCTTCCATCCAGGAGGAGATACAGGTCCATCCTCACCAGAACCAGCAGGTTTAGGGCCAGTTTTTTCCTTCAACCATAAATCTGCTGAACTCTACACTACACTGCTAGGACACTCATGTCTTACTACACTCACCACTTTACAGTTCTGCTCCACCCTGTACATTCTGTTAATATAATATTTTTTCACTGTTATACATTCTGTTATATACATTATCTCTCTGGTATAATATAATATTTTCTCACTGTGTAATATAATTAATGTACATATTGTGCATTCATAGATTACACCTAGTTTTTTAATCTATCTGTCTATCTATTTATGTACATTTATATATACTATATTTATACATACTATATACTATCTGTATATTCACTGTTATATATTATCTGTTATTGTTGTACATACATTGTACATAATGCACATATTTGTAACACAATTATAATTACACCTGTCACTTTATCTGCTGTAAATACTACCTGCACATACTTTTCTATACACACTCTGACATAGCCTTATTTATCAATGTACATATTTACATATTTATCTGCACTTGTTCATTTGCACAATTTCCACTATTTGCACTTCTGGTAGATGCTAAACAGCATTTCGTTGCTATGTACCTGTACTTTGAAATGACAATAAAGTTATTGTATTTAACTGTTAACTTATTGTGTTTAACTGTTATTATTATAACTATCTATCTATCTATCTATCTATCTATCTATCTATCTATCTATCTATCTATCTATCTATCTATCTATATGTTGAATGGCAGTCTAAAGCAGAGTTTACTTATCAGGCATTCTTATGGCCTGTGGGAAGAAACTTTCCATGACTTTTTTTTGTGCAAGGCGCAATACTGCAGTATTATCTCCCAGAGGGCAGTATTGTCAAAAAAAAAAGTGTGCAGAAAGAACTAGCAAAAAAGTACTTTGTTGGTATCTCCTGGATGCTATACTCTTATGTGTGGGTGGAAATGAAATAAAAAACAAAATATGTGGGTAGGTGGCATTGAAAGTTGCTGAAAATATGACAACACAGCAGAATTTCTTCAAGTAATACTTCTTTTATTTCTTACAGCCAGGGAGAAAAGCAGATTAAAAATGCCTCACCATTTCATTTTTCAACAGTCTTCTCTCACAGTCACTTTTTGTCATGCGTACAAATCTATGAATATTCAAGCTAACCTATTTCTCTATAGGTTAAAAATGACATGACATATACTCATTTATAATTGGGTGGATATTAGAGGTAGTTAAAGCTATAAATGAGTCATGCACACATACCTGGCACACCTAGCTACCTATGTACTGATAGCTGTAAATAATGCTCTGAGCTCTTTTAATGATGGCATAACCTAAAGTATCCTCTATGAAGTTGAACAATAGTGTTCCTAAAATCTAATTCAATCTTACCAAAATTGATTTTATATAATCATGGGGATATTTGTTTTAAAGTATAGTTAAATAGCCATTCACTTTATAATCCCCCAAAAAGGAAGTGATATTATGGGATAGTTTGACATAATAAGGTTGAGGTTTAGAAGCAGGTGTTGACCTTTCCATAGAAATCCGCTACATGGTTTGTTTTTCTTCTACATAATATTCACCCATACTTATTTCCTTATTTTCTTGGGCTCTTGAGCAATCTCAAGGTATTAAGGTGCAGAGTGGAGCTAAGAAGAAGCACATTGGCAGGCATTTTAGACTGCTGACAGGAAAAGTGAGCTCAGACGCCTGACAGTATCAGTTTCTGATGCCACAGTTTCGGTTTGCATATTAGAGGTGATCTTGCCCATCTCAGCACCTTTGGTTTGTGAGATACACAGCATCCTATCTTAAAGCGATGTAAACAAAACAGATATTCTACCATGACTTTTTAAAAGCTTTTAGAAACAAATGTATCAGGAACCTTATGATAATTAGATTATCAGAATAGTAAAAGGTTTGTATAGTGATGATTCAGAGAATGTTTCCCTAACATTAGAAAAATATTCTCTAAAGCATCCCAGGTTACTGCTGAGTTATTGAGGGGATAAAAGTTTACCAGAGAAGTTACCAGAAAATTAAAAAACCTTCCTGGGAAAACCAGTGATATGTCATCCACGTAATCTGTGGGCTAAGGTGATGATTTCCACCTCCCAGTCGGCTAACCACTGCTTATACAAGGAAGCACCCCATGACTTATCCCCAAATAAAACAGTGATCTGAGGATCAAATAACACCACAAGGCACATACCGGGCACAGAAAGGAATATACTGTACGTTCAGCCTCATCAAACACTCCAGAGTCATAAGGCTATCACCAGAATGTTCAACTGCGCAACTTCCAAACTGTGGAGCAAAGTGGAGTGCTTGCTAGCAGTCAGGCAGCTTTTAAAGACACTCACTTCAAGCCAACATAAGGAGGCTCTTTAACAGACTCCAACACAACTGGGACTTTGAGTTTCCTGGAAAACAAAAACACTTCACACTCTTTGGAATCAGTATAGGACCCCAGAGAGAAATGACATCTACAATGCTGGGGGTGCTTCAAGGTTGATGAAAACATGCTAATCCCACATGCTAGGGCTTGTTCCATTCAGAATTAACACCCCCCTGATCCTGGAATGCTGAACATAGGCAATGTTTGAGAGGCCAGAACTACAGTGGCTGGGAATGCCAAATCTTGCTTCAAACTGGGATAACGTATCCCCTCATGGACCTGTGTTAAGCCAATTTGACAGTGAAACATCACACGAACATCGGCATGCCTTAGAGACAGAGGTGGGCCTGTAGCATTAATTGTGCACAAAGGAACACATTGTACTAAATGTTCCTTAGCTGCCAATAATTACATTAAGTATGAATTACAAAACAAAACATGATGTATATATTAAGCAACCCTTGATAAGGTGCACTGGGTGTGTTAGAACAGGGAAAACAATAAAATATACAGGACATCAGGTGCTCCAGGGCTGTAAGGTTTGTGCCAAAATATGTCATTGCTTGACAACCTGAATAACAGGCTTAACTTTTTCATGATGTCATGACTACATATATGCAGTTGGGGGAGCTCTCGGTTTCACTTCTGATTTGGGAAACGTGGTTTGTTTGTTTGCTCATTATCTAGCAAAAATATATATGATGCAATGATATTAGCCATTTTTTATTATAGCAATTATATTAAAAAGGTCACAAGGTCAAGTTCTTCTTCTTTTTCAGAAGAACTTCAAAATCTTTTTAACATTTTTTTTCAAGCAAACTATAAAAGGGGGAACTAGAGGAAGGAACTCTAAGCCACACCCACAGTGACAGAACTTTGCTGTTGGCTTCTGTTTCATGAAGCCAGCAGTGAGAGGGTTAAATGTGTAGGATAGTCACTTGTTAAAGCCAATACGAAGACTGGCGGTTTATCTTCATTCTCAGAGAACAGGCAGAGGAACATCTTTCTCAGAGCAGACACACTAAGTGACAGAGACAAGAAGCACAAAGAACATTTCTACCCACCAAGAGGTGAGTACAATTCAGCTCAGATTATTCAGCTTTATTATTGGAGTTTGTCCTGCTAGTCACACATATTTATATATTTTTTACCAGTTTGCACAAATAGTGCTTGTTAACAAGTTGTACATTTTTTGCCTACTGTGCATGTCTCAACATGCAGTCAACACCACTTCATGCCAACTCTACTCTAAATATTTGTACTATGTTCATTCTGCACAGGACAAGACCAGTCTTTTAACAGATACAAGAAATGACGTGTATTTAAATATAGTAGTAACTTATACTACCTGTGCAGACAGTCAGATGCAATGACGTGTTTGACTTAGGCTTAAAGGTCTTTGCATGCAACAGGAAGATAATTCAGCTTCAGTATCAGTTATGATATGTGCTAAAAGTTAAAGCTTACTTCACAACGTAGTTTCCGTTTTCCTGTTTACAGAGAAACTGAAAGTCGGATTTCCTTGACCTGTTTCAAGTAACATTATAGCTCTATTTATATTAAGATCACTCTGGATAATGTATTTAAACTCTGTTATTTAGACAGTATGCTGCATAATTCAAACACACTTCACAGTTAGTTCTATAAGTACATGAGTAATGTGTGTGACATCTCGCCTCCCTCTGATCAAAAATCAGATGGATCCAAATGCATTAAACAAGATGAAGAGAAAGGTGAATCCTCTGAACAAGCAGCAGTCTACGCCTAATCTAGGTAAGGATGAATACACCATCAGAATCATTTACAAAATAAGCTACAGGCAGAAAAGTACTCAGCACTCACCAACATGCAAACAACACACTAGGCCATGACATTATGAAGACTTTTCACCGATATAATCATTAATACAGCTAATTTATGTTATGTCTGCTTCTAAATCAAACCATGACGTTATACCTTAACCTCAGTAAACAAAAAGAAAACTTTTAAAAAGATAGAAAAACAAAAAAAACAGCAAAAAACATCAAGCTTGAAACTTTCTCCCTCTCTGTTTCTCTCTCTCTGTCTCACTCCTTCTGTCTCTCTGTTTCACACCCCCCACACACATCCACAAACCAAACTAGGCCAAACCATTGTAACACAGTCTTGTTGCACTAGTTCCCTGTTTCAGCACTGTTCAACTTATTTAATTTAATTAAAAAATGTAGTTACTATTTTATGATTACAACCAAAAATAAGATTATTAAACCTTATCCTTATTTCTAGATATACATACTTTGCTTTTCACTTTTCTTGCTCTTTTGGCAGATTATTTTGCTATTTTTAAGCATTAATTTCTAGAAAGAAGCAAAAATTATCTACAAGTAGAATATAAAAATTGTACAATGTTTAAAAATAGTAACACAAACATTACACTGTAACATAACTAGCCTTAGACGTCTGTCCATAACAGAGATATGACCCAGTGAGGAAGTCTGGTTTCTGAAGATAGTCATGTCTAAAACACACACACACACACACATATGCATATGAACACACATGTACATTGCATATGAATGCAGCATTTTTTTGGTATTCATTAGCTCCAACTTGATGTTTATAACTAACTAAAAGCCAAAATATCAGTGGGGAGGTTGAAAACAGTTATAAAGTCTCTCAGCACAGTTTATTAGGAGAGTTGCAAAACATCTTTCCTCTTTAAAGAAAACAAATTGTTGTTTAAAGTACAACTGCAAGGGCCGTTTGTCATTCTCTTGTGTCCTTCAAATCTATTTTCAACTAACAATGTCATGTGGATTATGTTAGTGTTTAAGATATGTTTAGTTTTCTTTTGAAATGGACATAAAGTTAAATATAGGTTAGAACATTTTTATTATTAATACTCTAAGCCCTAGGCCGATTCCACCCACTGAACATGGATAGACATCAGTACACAAACAAACAGGACTGTGCAAGAAACACTGTCACCATCTTAAACCTACGGCTATGAAATTGAGTCACCTGTATTTCTAAGATCTCACTAGGCCACTTGGGTAATAAATGTCAGAATTAAGAGTGTTGCTTAAAGAGTAGCATCAGTTTTGAAACAGGGTTGTTTGTTAAATAAAATAAAAAATGCAAAAAATGACATCTAGCAATGTAACGTATCTTAAATCTAGTCAAATGTAGCTATTTCCTATTTTAAGCTTATAAGAAACCAAATATGAGATTATTAAGCCTTATTTTTGAAATATATAGGCATTGTTATTTGTTTTGTTGGCATAATTATCTGCCAATAATATCGAAATGTTTAAAATATTTAAATAGTCATTATTTATAACTTAAAGAAAATCTTATAATATGAAATGGTAGATAAATTTACCTAGATTCAAGATATTATCCCTTGCTAAAATGTCATTTTTTGCACTGTAGTTGTTACACAGCCAACGATTTGTAGTCAGTTGGTTTTGAACTGCAGTAGTAACATATTCTGAGCAGATAAACTACTAAGTTGGAGTTGTGTATATAGTATGCTGAGGTGATTCACTTCTCTATTTCAAGCAGCTTATGGTGTCCTTGCTGAGCAAAGAAACATTTATTTAAATGGTATTTAGTAGCATAATGATGACTAGCTGCTTAATGTGGATGGTGATAGCTGCCTTTAGTTTTTGTTGAGGAAGCAGAATGAGGAATGAATAGGTGAATGTAATAGAAGTAAGTGTTCAGATAGGTGAGAGGTTGGCATGGGTTTTGTGGCAAGGACAAATGCACAACCAGAGCTATGAGTATAAATTTAGTGTTTACATGTTTTTGCAAAATCCAGGTTCAAGTCTTAAATGCAGCTTTACATTAATTATATGGTCACCAGCCACTCTGAAAGGAACACCTATTCTTTTACACAATCATGTAATTATCCAATCAGCCAATCAAATGGCAGCAGCACAATGCATACATTTACGCAGATACAAGTGCTTCAGGTAATATTGAAGAGTACTTGAGTTACTGTACAGTGTCTGTCAAATTGAACCAGTCTGGCAATTATTTTCTGTCTTTTCTCAACAACAAAGCATTTCTAGCTGCTGTTGTGTGTGAAAATCACACAAAGGAGACAGCAGTTTCTAAAATACTAGTATGTCGGGTATCAACGACCATTCCACAGTCCAGTTCTCTGAATACCCCTATTCTTATGCTTGATGTGAACTTCACCTGAAGCTTTATGATCTGTATCAGCATAATCGTATGCATTGTGCTGCTGCCACTTGATAGACTGACATGATAAGTACATGAATGTGCAGGTGTACAGCTGTTGCTGTTAGTGTCTGGTGAATGTATGATTCTAGCTAAATGTTACAACAACAGTTAAATCTGTTTTCCATCAAATACTTAATTTAGGGGTTTCACAGCAATGGGAAGCAAATGCAGTCAAAACCTTTGCATTTGTAATTTCAAATTTTATTTATTCAAATTTTATTTATTTATTAAAATTCAAATTTTAAATAATTATGAAAACTGTATAGATTTTTCTCCCCACTTGAATACAATACGCTAATTTATTTTACTTTATGATATATAATCTTAATTACAGCTATTCCAGTTCCATTTTGCAGCACTACAAAGTATTAAAAGGGAGGATATTTATGCATCAGAAATCCTTATGTAAGGATCTGTTCATTTCTAGTTTTTAGTGTTCTAGTAATACTTGTACGATGAAGCGGCACAACACAGGGTAACAAGGTATATTACTGTAATCTGTATTGGCCTTACTGTAAATATTAGACAGTGTAAATATCTACTGTTAAGAGCATTGTGTGCTACAAGATCCTAATATTCTGTATCCAGCTAGATCTAGATTTCTTTCTCAATAAAATAAACAAGAATTTTTCACTTCAGTGATAAATATCACTTACTTTGATTTTCTGGTTTCTTTGCATTTCTTGGGTTTAATCCAAAAACTAAATATAATTTCATTCCAAATTCAAAAAAGTCAGTTTTTATTTTTCTCTAACGTGTATCTGTAATCCGTAGTCATTAACCTCCTGTTCAATAAAGCATGCTTAAGCTCTTAAGCTTTAAATAGGTCAAACTGGTTTGCCTGGACTTGTTAACATGACCTACACATCCCAGGGAATTTGTACATTCTGTTATCTTGTTAATGATAAAAACAGAATGCATAAATTCTTTGTTGACGCATGAATAGTTACAGTGATATCTTTCAAGTCACAGGGAATGCTGAGGTTCATTTGGTCATTGGGTTAGTGTAACAGGATAGCATAATCATTTTGGTAAGTATAATGGTTATTGTTGAAGAAAAATGAGTAAATGAGAAGTGTGTGAAAGAGGTGTTACGGTGGAGCAGAAGAGGGTGTGAGAGTCTGGCATAGCTTTAGTGGGATGGACATGTACACAACAAGAGCTATGTGCTTAGGCGGAGTTTGATTTCTCCCAACTGTTTCCTTGGAAGTATTGGAAAGGTCAGTAATACCCATAAAAAGACACATAAAAGGACTTGGACCCTGCACTCCTTTTAAAAATCACTAAAGTTGAAGAGAAGAACCAACTTGATCTACAATACGCAAAGGTAAAGTCATGTTTCTGTGATGGACAAAACTTTACCTGGTAAATATTTTGCGCAGTAGCATACCAGGAAATGCTTTATACATCTTTGTGTTAATCTTAGACTCCATGAATTCCATTTATGCATGCAAAGCTATTGTCCCCTAGTAGGGTTGTTAGGGGTTTGGTGTAACACTTTAAATAAAACAGGTAGGATTTGGAAAGGTGTGTCAAGGTCATTTATTTTAAGCTCATAGTCATAGTGTTCTCGCCGCAGGAGCTATGCAAGCTTGTATGCAGCATTAAGCTCTGTCACTGGGTACAACAGTGGTGCGTTATTCTTGGAGCTACTCGTTTTAGTTGTTTGGAGAGTCAACATTCTAGTTTGGGTAAAAATAAATAGAAACAGACTATATGTATGGAGTGAGAGAATGTTCCCAAATAGGGAGATTATACACACAAACAGATAAACAGATATACAGAATAGTAAAGGTAATGGCTAATCCAGTCAAATGAGCTTGTTAGTATGAAAATCTGTGAATAAGGCAGGGCTGTGTTTGTGTTTTTTGGCACCAGTTGCTATTGCCAGGGTGTGGCCAACACATGAAACGACAGTGCAGTGTAGATAGGATCCATGTTTTGCTTAATAAAATGTTAAACAGTTAGATGATCTAATACAAACTCTTCTTAAAGGTTTTGCAGCCCCAAACCCCCTTTACCTGTAAAATAAATTCCACTCACCCTTACAGCAGTGCAAATTAATTTTATACACACGGTTCAATTATTGAAATATTAGGCTCATTTTTCCACTGTGTACACTCTGATGGCTATTTATTGGAGCCTTACAAGCTTTTATTCCCGGTGCTACAACCCACAGAATATGTTAACTGTCAAAAAAAAAAAAAAATCCAAGATGAGATTAATTAGAAGTTGTATTATTTTTAAGGTTTGGATTAAATCTGCTCACCTGAAATGAACAGCCAACACTTAAAACTAAATAGTAAATCTAACTTGAGTAACATAATCAAAAAATATCAGAGACTCACTTGCTATAGTGTTGTGTGTAGTGCAGCTGAACAACGTCTAGGACTACTTACATAACAAACACAAAAATAAACTAGTACAACATAAAAAATACATGAACATGGCATGGATATGCCAACAGATGCTGACAGTACAGACAATAGACAAAGAGTGCTATACAAACACTTATATACTTGTGGTCATAGAGCATAAATAATTGTGGTTCAGGTGCATGTGATCGATCATGTGACTCGGTGCATGATTTGAACATGTGGAATGCAGAGGTTAACAGGTGCTGTTGTCCTATGGCGCTGTCTGTGTTAACTAGACAACGTCAGTACCTAATATTGATCTTTTCTTTTGTGTATTTGTGCTAGGGTTTTGTATATTACAATATACAATACGACTTTAACTGTTATATATACTGCAAATGATAATGTAATGCATCGGGTTTGCTCCAGACAGTTCTCCCTTGCACACTATTCCAAACACAGTTCAGGGAATTAGGTGTCCATATCCTCTTCAGCTTTAATAGCTATTGGCATTTTGGTTTCCTAGTCTCCGGCACTCGCACACCCCCAGCTGGCTGCCAGTTATGACATTTGGGAAAGACTTTGTGTCCTGAATCAACATGACGTTGTCAGTGTCAGCCTCTTTAAATAGAGAAAGAGAAGGACACTCAAGACACTGTAATGCTAACACTGATTCGATGTGCATCATAAGCACTGAGCATAAGAACTTTTCAAAACAAAATTATGGCGATGATGGCTTCAGAAGGTAAGAGACAAGAGTGTGTTTTCCTGCTTTGGTGATAACAAGCTTACAGAGAATCAAAGGAGTGGGTGATGATCAAAACTTTGGATATTGTGTAGTTCAGAGATACTCAGGAATGACAGGTAAGAATGATTTTCTTGAATGAGAGGATAGCATTTTAAGGCTGCAACATTCCTCACTAATGAATAATAAAACCACCATATAACATCACAAGTGCACTATTTCATAAATCCATCTGAATCAAACGTATTTACAATCCAATTCAGTCTATTAAGAACTGCCTTTTTAGACAGTTGATATTTTTATATACTCGCTGTAATTTTAAGTTTTAAGCTAAGGAAAACTTGGAATCTGTTCTAGATACATCTAGAAAGGACATCTAGAAGGCCCTCCAGATGGGAACGCTCTGGAAACATCAGTCTCACAGTGCTGTCACGTCTCCTATTGGAGGCTGCCAGGATTGTTGACACTGGATCTAGTTACATGTCAACAAGTCAATAGAAAAGAATTTCACCATGGGCTGTTTATAGAATCAAGCACTACAAGCAACCCACAAGCTGTTTGTGTCATCAGTCTCAAAAAAGAAATGATCCAAGTGGTAAATTAGGAACCACGTTTTAAAAGAGAGTTTAAAAATGGCTGTGTAGCACCAGTAATAGCTTAGCAGTGAAAGGCATGGAATGAGGTATGGAAAGGCCTGCTAGATTTTGACTGTCACTGAAAATCAAACATTTACCAAGCCTGAAGCACACTGATCATGCGACTGACATTTAATCACAAACACTAGACAGGATGTTGGATAAACATATGGAGTATATAGTGGAACAGTGCCATTACTGTACTCTGACAACAAGCATTATCACATTATTTCTTATGCATTGTGAAATAGTACAAACTGTGTCAAAGCACAAGTGTTACTGATTCGATTTATTATAAATCTACAAGAAGTGAAGATAATGAAGGAGTATTTTGGTCTTTACTGATGAACAACTTGTAAAGCTCAGTTCTGTTTACCCAAATACATGCTGTAGTTCCAGATTCTGTACTATTTTTATGGCTTAGATGAGTGTGCTTTACATAAACAGTACATAAACAGTAAGCGTGGTCACTGGTTACTCCACCATAGTGCACATAGCCAACTGCCCTGTTCAAGCTGACGCATTAGAATCCAGTGAACATAAGAAGGGATGCTGCCCTTGATATGTGCTCAGTAATGTTTACAGTAATATGATTAATATTTCTGGCAGAACACGAACTGAAACTTGAGCTTTGTCTACAGACATATTATATGTACACAGCCTTCATGATATTGCATCATAAGCTTGGAAGGCCACCTCAGACTTTAGCTGACATCTGCTAGTTTTAATAATCTTAAATATAATGCTTATACAAATCACAGTACTGTTTGCTTTTCTACAACTGTATACTGTTTAATAACAAATGATCATTCTAATACTGGGTGGCACTTAGAAGAGAATCCTTTTGAATCGAGTTCAAGGTTTGGTCTCTTTCTGCCAAGTATACAGGAGGCAAAATCTATTGCATAATCATAAGAATTAAATAAAAAAAATATCTTCTTGGAGTTTTATAGACCTAAAAAAAAATAAAAGAAATAAACATCATAAGACCTGAAGGTGTATAAGACATGACCTTTAATCATAAACACAGTATTTTATCAGGCCTTTTGCACATTATTTTTAATAGCTGCATTTATAAGTGATTACTAATGCATGTTTCATATCAGACTTCTTGTTCTATGTTTGAAAAAGCAGAACATTTCTGCTGTTGTTTTTACATGTGGTTAGGCAAAAATTTCATGAGCGTGATTTGCACATGCTTCTAGTGCCATGCAGCTTATGCCAACAGTAAAAATAGACTTATGGACTCAAGTGAAAATGCACATGTTCTTATCATAATCACATAATAAAACAAATGTATAAAGACCAACACAGTCCAATGTCTGTCTATACTTTTGCGATTGTTTCTGCTGTACTAATCAAACTCTTGTAACGGTTTGCATTATTTCTCATGTTGACTTCTTCTCATGATTTCTCGCAATAGTGGTCACACCAGATGTGTAAACAGGAACTGAATAGTTTTTCCTTTTTTGTGCTGCAATGCTCCATTAATTGTTAAGAAGGCTCTTAAATTCTCCACAACATTTTTTACCTATTATGCATGAACTCTTCTAACTTAATAAAGAAACACCTTTTAGAGAATTTCATTCTCAGCATCTGGGTTTATCTTACAGACATGCCTCGGCAGTTCCCGAAGATCTCCTTCAGTGAGGTGGATGAGAAGGTGAAACGGCTAGCTGAGAAGGTGTATGCATCAGCAATAAAAGAGGAGAACACCAAAGATGTCATGTCTATGTTTACCGTGCCTGAGGATTGCCCCATTGGCCTCCATCAGGCTAAGGAGAGAGAGCTGCTCAAAGAGCTGGCTGAGGAACATTCTGCAGAGAGTGTCAAAAGGTCACTAGACGCAGAGACACATAAAGAAAGACCACATTAGTGAGTGAGTCTATGTGTTTTTCATGAAGTCATTTTTGTTCTTTTTTTGCCAAACACTAGGAAGCAGAGTTTTAAGCTCATCCGTTCCCAGTCTATATCTCTTCAGATCCCATGTGCGTCTGAGTGGGCCATGTCTGTGATTGGTCCTCTCCTCACCCCGGCTACATCTGACGCTCCTGCTGTAAGCAATGTCCCAGAGTTCCAGAGAGTTACTATCAGTGGTGACTACTGTGCAGGGGTAGGTGCAATCATTTATTCGGCTTTTGCAGAGCATGGAATGGTGTTTTTGCAGATAAGAGTAAAAGAACCCAAAATGCAGCTCTAGGTGACACAGAATATAACAAAAACACTTCTTTAGCCCTTGCAATCCTTAGGATAATCATTAAAGCAGCATGTCATGTGATGTGAACTGACTTATTCAGACAAATAACCAATTATTGTAACAAAAAATATTGCTTTTAGCATCATCTTTGTTTACCAATAGTTACCTTTGATTTTGAATTGACACTTCACACTTGTCTATGATGCCTCAAGCTATGACTCTGATATAATGTGACTAATTGTGAGTAATAGAAAAATAAATTGCAGACAATAAAACACACATGAGGTAATGAAAACTTGCCCAGTTGCTTACAGGTCACGGTCATTAAAAAACAACAAAACTTAGGAGTGTCTAAAGTAAAATAAGCTCTACAGACAAAATAAATGACTCAGATAGGATTACACCCACTCAGCCTTATTAACAGTCCTGGTCATGTAAGGTAAGGATTCCAGCTGTGTTTGGAGTCAATTTTAGCTCACACCCTCATTGAAAGGGTGTTAATAGAAATAACTTCACCTGCTGCTCGACTTTAATTCCACTGATGGTGAACCAACCAGAAACACTGGCAAATCCGGCTACTTTGATGCATTTCCTTGGCTGTACAAAATTCTACAGCCTTTGCAACTAACATCCTTAATTTTAACCTGTTTTACACAAAAATGTGTCTGGTATTACTTCTCTTTTCTCCTTCTACACACATCTGAGATTCTGAAAAAAAAAGCATGGTGCACAGCCTTTTGGCACTGTATACTAAAGCACTGAATTTGGGATATTCAGATGTAACCGTTTTTTTGGTTAAAAGTTTATTATAACCTGATAAACTGGGAATAAACTGTTAAACATTTTAGAAGCTGAAGAATGCATATTTCGGAAGGGTGAAACAGTAGGGACGGTTAACACTTTTGTTTCACTTATAAAGATGTACATATATTCTAGATTAAATAGTAATTTATATTATAATGTATAAAAGTTACTTTAAAAGCAAGAACTTCAGAATTAAAATAGGAATAATCTATATGGTTTTTTTTTTTTGTCATTCTGGACTGTTTATCAGAAAATCCAAGGATTAACTCAACACAAAAGGTAGTATTAAATGCGTGAAGTATGTTTAGAGTACAATTCTATCATACATTGTTCTCCAATTATTGTTACAGATCACAGTTGATGACTATGAGCAGGCGTCAAAAAGCCTGTTGAAAGCATTACTCATCAGAGAAAAATATGCCCGTCTGGCATATCACCACTTTCCCAGAACCACTGCCAAGTTTCTAAGGAGTGCCAATAATGATACATGGAGTGAAGATGAAGAAGTTCTACCAGGTGGGTGTGCTGGCAGGAGCTGTGACTGAAATTAAAATAGGAGTAGTTCTCTTCAAACACTTTGTATGAACATCGCCTTGAAGGATGTTAAGCATGTGTTTGTAAATTATGGCAATTACAGATAGCACTCCCTGCCCAAGTGAGGGTGAGGACCCATACAGTATGGAGGACATCCCTCAGAACCTCGACTACATCCTGAAGATGAAGGATGGCATCATACATGTGTATGATGATGCAGACGCTTTGAGTAAAGACATGCCACACACTTTACCATACCCTGATATGGAGACTTTCAGTATTGACATGACTCATGTCCTTGCCATGATTGCTGATGGACCAACGTAAGTTCTACAAGAGATGCTATCAAAACACTCACCCATTATCTTCTAACACCTAACCAACCAAGGAGTGTACCTTTTGTGTATCTTTTAAAATTTTGTTAGTTTAATATACATTGTACCATATTTTATTCCACTAATTTTCAGGAAAACCTATTGTCACAGAAGGCTTAACTTTCTTATGTCCAAGTTCTACTTGCATGAGATGTTGAATGAGATGGCAGAGCTGAAGGAACTAAAGAGTGTTCCACATAGGGACTTCTACAATGTCAGGAAGGTATGAAACTAAAAAATCTATCTCTGTCTATCTATAAATCTGTCTATCTATCTGTCTTCAAATGGGTGTTTAGTCCAATTTTAGTTTCTGCTCTAATGGCATTTGGCCAAAAACAGCATTATAGAGTAAATAATTGACCTTGTCTGCATTCATTACACTCATGACTGTATTTCACATGCAATGTCTTTCTCACTGCTGATAAAGAGGGAATGAGGAAGAATAGCCTAAATTAATCTCAAATCTAGAAAGTATTCACTCTGTTTATTCAGTCAATAAGTGCCACAGAATCGTGAATCTACATTTTGGGCAAGAAAGAAACCAGGTGCTTCTTTACACCATTGTATGTATTTTTATTATAACCATTAGTGGTGGTTCTACAAAAGTCCAAAATAATCCTCCTTAAGACTTTTGTGAACTGATGTGGATGCCAAAAATAAACCCTGAACTGAGATATTTCTGGATTGTTTTTCTCCCGATTTTTCTCCCCACATGTCACCCACTAGCTAACTTTTCCCTATCATATTACAGCTTGTAACTGGGGAAGGAGGGTCGGGCAAACGTTATTCCTCAAAGACACATCAAGCCAAAGTCATGCTCATGCAGCATCACAGGGCAGCGTAACATTCAGAGAACACAGCCAATGGTGTCATGATTCAAATTTTTTGATCATTTGTTGACAAATAGAGCAAATGCTTTTTGTTGTAAATGTTGGGAGTCCAAATTGATGTCTTTAAATTTGAAAGACAGAGGCTCTTAACCCTGCTAGCCTCCTGAAAAGTTCATTCATAAGATCTGGATTCTCCTCAGAAACAGCATTCACCTCTTAACCCAAATCTGATGTGACTTTCATTATGTTTAGGTGGACACCCACATCCATGCAGCAGCCTGCATGAACCAAAAGCACCTCCTCCGGTTCATCCAGGACACGTGTAACAAAGAAGCAGAACGGGTGGTGATGGAAAAGAGTGGGAAAAAGATCACCCTGAAGCAGGTGTTTGAAACCCTCCACATGGACCCTTATGATCTCACGGTGGATTCACTGGATGTACATGCTGTACGTATGCCTTATACTGCAAAATTTACTTTAGATGATCATTTTGAAATTATAGTGACTAACAAAAGTTTCTATTTCAGGGCAGGCAAACTTTCCACCGTTTTGACAAGTTTAACTCCAAGTACAACCCAGTAGGTGCAAGTGAGCTTCGTGAGATTTACCTAAAATCTGACAACTACATTAATGGAGAATATTTTGCACGGCTTATCAAGGTAAAATAAACATAATGACTCCAGTCATATAAATACTCTTTATGACACAATGCTTTCTGTAATAATGTTGCTGTTGTTTATAGGAGGTGGCACATGATCTGGAGGAAAGTAAGTACCAGTATGCAGAGCCCCGCCTTTCCATCTATGGCCGCTCTGTCAACGAATGGGAAAGCCTAGCAAAATGGTTCATCCAGCAAAAGATGTACTCCCCCAACCTAAGATATATGATCCAAGTTCCAAGGATATAGTAAGTGTAACAGACCTATGGCTCTGTATTAGAACATTGTTTTGTGTCAGATTCCTATAAAATAATATTACATAAAATGTGTTTTTTGTCTCTCAGTGACATTTTCAGATCCAAGAAGATAATTCCAAACTTTGCCATGATGCTTGAGAACATCTTTCTTCCTCTGTTTGAGGCTACTGTTAACCCTCAGAAGCACAAGGAAATTCATATTTTACTGAAATATGTGAGTCCTGATTTTACAATAAGTACTAATTAATTATTTTGACAGTTATACAAATATGTTCACTAAAAGTTCTTGCTATTCATCTGCAGGTGACGGGCTTTGACAGTGTGGATGATGAGTCCAAACATAGTGATCACATGTTCTCCTATAAGAGCCCTAAACCAGAGGAATGGACCATGGAAGAAAACCCTCCTTACAGTTACTACCTCTTCCACATGTATTCCAACATTATGGTGCTGAACAACCTGAGAAAGTAAGTATTTAATTTTATTCAGTTCAGACAAAATGTAAAGATTATTTCACAAGTTATTTTTATTATCAAGATACTTAAATAAGTAAGCAATAAACCCCTGACGGAAGGTGCTGCCATGTATCTTGTGTATGTTTGAGTCAGGCTGTTGTGAACCTGAAGTTATTTTTGTTCCAATAACAGCACATAGCAGTGTGATTAATTCCTTTTATATAACAAACTGTATTAATGAACGGCACATCATACTTTTTTTTTTGTCTGTTTATAGTTACATTCCACTATAAACTTCACAAAACAAGTCAGTTCCCATTATCATATACTCAAACAGTGCTAGAAAACCTAAAGTTACACTCACCGAATGTTAAACATTTGACACTCCTTTCAAAAATTCTAAATAAGCATCTATTCACAGTAAACTTGAAATTCAGTTTATGTGACATATCCATTATACAGGTCCCTATGTAAACGGTTAATATGGAAATGGTAATGCATCAGACTGTCATTTTCCGCCTTGCAATTTGTCTTTTTTAAAATAATGCATTAGTATTTGACTTTGATACATTGATGTCATCACATTTTTGATACAGAATTATTTATTTCTTCTGGTCAAGGAAAGATAAAGTGTGTGTGGTATGTATGTATGTATGTATGTATTCCTATTAGCTCCCTCTATATGCTAACAGCATATCATGTTATATTCCAGGGAACGTGGCCTCTGTACCTTTCAGTTCCGTCCACACTGTGGAGAAGCAGGCTCCATCACTCATCTGGTGTCAGCCTTCCTCACTGCAGATAACATCTCTCACGGTCTCAACCTGAAGAAGGTTAGTGCAAAGAATATTAAGACCATTTCAAGACATTTCTCAAGCATAAAATGGTCTTATTCTATTGGTAGATAATTTAGCCTCTTTTTAGAAATAAACAAAAATAATCAAAATCATCTCCCAAAAAATGTGAAACTTTAAAATGAGTAAACTTATTTTAATAATCTATAATCTAAAAAAGACATTTTTACTTCTTGTGCCATGAATTCACTCTTTAAGAATCCTAAAAATCATTATTTGATTCTGCGACTTAGTGGTTTGCACATTTAATTGTCTCACACTTCTAGGTTTGGAGGATCGATTTCCACTTTTTCACCTTTGCCCTGTTTTTGGTGTTTGCATGTTTTGCATGATTCAGGGGTTTCCTCTGAGTACTCCGGTTTCTTCTCCTAGTCCAAAGACATGCATTGTAGGCTGATTGGCATCACTATATTGTCCATAATGTGTGAATGGGTGTGTGAGTGTGTGTGATTGTGACCTGTAATGGGTTGGCACCCGATTCAGGGTGTCCCCATCCCAAGGTTCTGCAGAATAGGCTCCAGTTCCCTGCAAACCTGTGTAGGACAAGCAGTACAGAAAATGGATGAAATCATAATTTGAATAACAGTAGAATTAAAAAAAAATAGAAATATCAGAACCAAAATCTTTAGCAAATGGAATGCATGCTTTTTATTAATAATGAAGATCCTGCTTTAAGCACTGAGGAATGATGAAGAAACGATATCTTGTATGTGTTCTAGTTTCTCCATGACTTTGTGTTTCTATGGCACTTTTTGGATTGCTATCTTTCTGCTTTTTCCAGAGTATTAACACAGTGACTGTAACAATTCTTTATTTTGATGACTTTTAAGAAATATTAGCATATTGCACGTCAATACCGTGTTAAATGTGTTAACACAAACTTCTGCCCTCTTCACCATTTTGACCTCCTCAGAGTCCTGTGCTACAGTACCTTTATTATCTGGCTCAGATACCCATTGCTATGTCTCCTCTGAGCAACAATAGCTTGTTCCTGGAGTACTCCAAGAACCCACTACGAGAATTCCTCCATAAGGGCCTATGTGTCTCACTGTCCACTGATGACCCCATGCAGTTCCACTACACCAAAGTACGTGACTTTCACACTCACAATACCTGCAAAGTGACTCCTGAAGGACTTAATGCTGACGTTTCTTTCTTTTCTATTTTGTGCTTGGCAGGAGGCTCTAATGGAGGAGTATGCTATTGCAGGACAGCTGTGGAAGCTCAGTACATGTGATCTCTGCGAGATTGCTAGAAACAGTGTCCTACAAAGTGGCATCTCACATCAGGTACACTGGTGGCACCATGTCTACCTTTTTACACACTTCTGAAACATTTTTGGATATTTAATGATTGTAGCTCATCTACTGTGAATCTTTTATGAGAGGGAAACTCTCTGTTGGAGGGTTAGGACTCATTATAGATTAAATTAATTTATAAATAAGTCAGTTTTGAACTACAAATAAAAATGGATAACACTAACAATTGACCCTAATGTCAAAAAAATATTGTTGTCTATGAAGGGCTGGCATGAGTTTAACCAGATAGCAGAAATTTTAATATTTTAATGTTTTATTTCTCAGCATTTATACCACAGTAATGCGCCAATGCTAATATTTATTTTCACATATATTTTTTTTATGAACACCATACCTTTTAATCATTTGTAGTTACAGTAGATAGCATAGTTAATGTGGTGGAAAGTACAGTTTCAGGTAGTTCCGGGTATCACTTCTGTTAGGATTTAAAAGTGCGGCTTTGGAATGTTACAGAGAAAACGCAATGTCTGCCATCCTGAAGACTTTCTTGTGTTGTAAAATGTCTGATTATTACTTCTGATACTGGAGACTTCACTATTATCCACAAACATTTTTCAATCTGCATATGTGGAGTGTTCACCATGCATTCATCTCTCTGTAAGTTGTTACTAAATAAACAAATCATGTATTAGAACAAGTGTATTAACATCAACCTTACAGCTAGAACTGCTGTTATGAATTTCAACACCCTTTGACCAATCAGAATTGAGCATTCAACAGTATTGTTGAATGAGGAAAGAACAAGTTATTTTTCAAAATCATTTGTTTCACTTTCAGTAAACATTTAAATTATGATCTGAATTTAAGATCTGAGTGAACTGAAGTGTATTCACACCGAGGTGGTTTCCTTCGCCCTTGTTCATGCCTAGACATGCCCTGCTTTACTGTTTAGTTACTCCCTCATATCTATAGATTCTAAAACGTATCTGCAATTTTCTATTCATTCCTCTTGTCTCTAACAGGAAAAGAAACATTTCTTAGGTGAGAACTACCTCGAGGATGGACCAGAAGGGAACGACATTCGCCGTACCAACGTGGCCCAGATCCGGTTGGCCTACAGGCACGAGACCATGTGCAATGAGCTCAGCTTCCTGGTGGACGCATTTAAAACTGAGCCCATAACTGGAAAGACCGTGTGAATGTATTGGAAGCCAAACTATAGGAAGCATGAGTTTGTTAAGAGCTCATTAAAAATGCAGCAATAAAATGAGATTCCTGCATATAGGAGTTTTTATTTAGTTTGTGATTGCATTGAGCCTTACACTCATGGCCCAAGTGCCTTAAGCAAGATTGAATTCTCCTGAATCTGTTCAGGAATGGGATATTTATAGTAAAGAAAGATGAGTAAACGAGATGACTAAAGGGGTCGGTTTTAGTTTAATGATATTCTTATGAGCTTCTTAAGTGAGAATGCAGGGTTTTTCCTCTCACATTTAATGATAAACACTGCTCTATGGCGTGCACAGGCTCAGTGCTCACCTCAAATCAACTTGAGTCACTAAGTACCTTGATGAACTTGTTAGACTACATTTGGGTGGCTACAATTTCTAGTGTTAAAAGTGGGACAAGACTTTCTTTTATTCTGAGCTGTGCTGTTTTTTTCCCACCACATGAGAAGCACAGCAATTGCACAGTGTTGTGAATGTAGCAGTGTGACAGGACCAGGGCACATATCTGTTTTTTCTTTTGCTTGCGTGTGTGTGTGTGCGTGCGTGTGTGTGTGCGCGTGTGTGTGTGTTTTTCTTTTCTTCCACTGGTACCTACAGGGATCTAAAAACTGCCAAGCAGAAAATCTTTATTTCTCTTTTCAAGAATAAAGTTTTATACTTGTCTAAAAACATAAAAACAAAGTTTATACTCATGGATTACACAGCATGTGACATTTTCAAACAGTTCCTTACAACTGCATTTGGACATTTTTATTGTAAAAAAAGAGAGATACTTTTATTGATTTTTAGCTCAACTTTTTTTTTCTTTTTTTGGAAGAAACGAGTTACTGTCGTAAGCCTGCAATTGTTTCAACATTTAAAAAGTTTAATAATGAGGATTAGAATGATGATAGAATGTCAAGAAAAATATACATCTACTGTGCTGCTTTTATATTCTCATACATAAACCAGAAAATGCATTTTCAAAGCCGTTTTTAAATAATTAACTGCAAAATTAAGAGGAAAAAAAGATTCTTGTGCAAGTCTCAATAGATGAGAGAAGTAAACTTTTTAAAAAATTATTCTCAGTAGTTAGAACTGCTTTCCAACTTTTCACATTTGATAGACTAAATCAAGCAAAAATATTTTTTCCTAGTCAACACAATTATTGTGCCCTACACGAAAAACACTTTCTCAGAACACCTTATTTAAGCAGATGTTAGCAAGTTGCCAGAAGAAACGGGGTAACTCGGCCGATGCATTTCTGTTTATCCTACAATATGTCTTAAGTAACTTCCAACACTTGTGAGAAATAAAACACCATGCACATTCTGTGGATCACCACTTCAGTAAGGAAAGGCAGCTATAACCTCCATTTCTTTCATTCATTAGTATACACAGCTTAGATGAGATAAAACAAAAAAAGCAGCAAGTAGTCAAAAAATTTCACACCATAAAAATCTAAATGACTGACGCTGAACAAATCACATAAATCGAAATGACACTGAGCCTCAATTATCAATCTTTTAATAATGTGTGTAATCTTTTTCTGAAGCCAAACGGAGCTAAAAAAAACATCTGCCATTTTTTTCCCCCCTTGATACTCAAGTGCATATATGACAAATGCAAATCACCCATAAAGTGCACAGTGCATTCATGGCACAGCTGATTTGCATTTAATGAAAATCCTCAGTAATGCAGCTCAGTCACTGTGGTAAGTCAGATCCTGTAGGCACACGCTAACTCCTTATGTTATATGGCAGCACTTCTTTTGTCCTCATGGAATATTTGTCTTGATCTAGACCGTTTTCTTCCAGATCATTAATATGAAATGCAAATTTACACAAAAACCTAGATTTTCATAACTAGCCCATTTTTATGCAATCATCATGAGAATCGTTTTAAAAAATATCTTGGTTTGTATTCAGCTTGATAAATGAGGCCCAGTGAGTGGTTATTGCTGCCTGCAAATAAGACAACAAAGATCACGTCAATAACCTACATAATTCAAAGTAGCATCTTACAGTAAATGAGTTTAAGTCTAATAAT
Source organism: Hemibagrus wyckioides (assembly GCF_019097595.1). NCBI lineage: Eukaryota > Metazoa > Chordata > Actinopteri > Siluriformes > Bagridae > Hemibagrus > Hemibagrus wyckioides. The sequence goes on from NC_080713.1 coordinate 19,125,265, forward strand.
GAGAGCCAGTGAGTGATAAAAGAGATGTAGTGCTTCAGATTAAGGTCTGTGAGGGTGGCCAGCCTCGTCCGCTAGATTGAGAATGTAGCTTGCTATGTCCTCCTCTGTGGGTGCGTCAGACATTACCCAGGATTCGTTGGCAGCCGTCAACTGGATCCGGCAGATGGGACAGTTTCGACTCTGGCCACTCCTACATTGTACAGATGGCAATTAAAGCATGAGCACGCTCTCTAAATGGGAGTCTCACAGAAAAAAATAAATAAATCAAATCTCAGTTGACAGCTGGTACGTACCACTTATCAATACATTTCTGACAGAAGCTGTGTGCACAGGGCAGAATAAGATCTGCTTTCCCATCCATACAGATACAGCACTCTTCCTCCTCCGTAAGCTGCTTCACCCTGTAAAATATGTGGAAATTTTGTACATAAGGAAGAAAACACCTTGCCTGTGCAGGTACAGGAAATAATACAACAACAAGCTGATGTGATGCATGGGATCATTACCACTCATAAGTTGATTATTTCTGTATAACAACAAGTGCTGAAGTGTTTTCTTCCTCTTTAAACATTACAAGTTCTAATGAATGAATGAATCAATCATAGTTTTTAATACCTTTATAGTTAAATGTAATGTTGTGACATCACTAGCCACACTTATTATTCTCTTAATAAATAAAATAATAAGTTAATTTAAAACAAACAAGCAAAATTCTCATGTTATCCAATGCCTCTGGTGTAAGTCGATGTAAACCCTAGTCCACCAACAAAATTCTTTCCATTCTTTCCTTTCCAATGCTAGAAAACGTACTTACACGGAAGTCTCCTTCCATATATATACTGTCAATGATTATACTATTCCCTTTTGTCAGGCAACACCACAGATTTTAACTTTATTACCAGCTTTAATTGCTGTGGAGCTTCTACATAACCATGTGTACGGTGTTACTATGAAAAAAGATAATGTATTAGAATGAGCACTTTAATACGATTTTCTTTAATACAGAGATGTGCTGTTATAGAACATTAATCAAAATGCTTTGACCAGTCTGGTTTGAGAATTCAACAGCGCTCTGGTATAAGAGAACGTTTAATCACACTCAGTTTCAGTCGACAGAACCACTGAAATGTAAATGGTGTCAATGTAAAATATGAATGAATCACATGAACATGGATAAAACGGTACATGTATGAACCATCTACACAATCATGGCCCGTCTTTAAAATTCTTATTCTGGCATGGTAGTTTGTGTGTGTGTGGGTTTTTTTTTTAAATAAAACTGTACCTTCCCATCCACATGCTGGCCTGGCATGAGGCTGCAGAGGAAAGATGTCCAGAGGAACACTCCATACTGCCCTCTGCTGCCAGAACTTCAGCTGCTTGGCTGGTAATGTCTTTATAAAGCTGAATAAACTGATACAGGTTCATAATGCGAGAGGCTTCCACCATACCATCCTCCTTATTAATCTGTAATTAGGTAGAAAGCATAAAATAATCCTCTTGATTGTGAAGAACAAATAACTGTGGATAAAACCAGAACAATTTTTGGAACAGCTACTGGACTAGTGTTAATAAAGGAAGTGAAGTTGCTGATTTCAGCTTAAGTGCATGCACAATTATTGAGCTTGTTTTCTTTTAACCAAAACGGAAAGCATTTGACTGTGCATTGACCAAAAGTGCAGCTTACAGATGTGCAGATTACAGTTTACAAATGCAGTGTCAACTAAAAAGGTACTGTATCTCTAATTTTACAGTAACTCTCAGTAATCAATATCACAAGAAAATGAATTCTACATTGTGATTATTATGTTTCCTATAGTTTGGGAATATAATGGAGAATAATAATGTCCTGCTTATTAGTTGTGCACAAGTTGTGGTTTGGACAAAAAGAGTATTCAAAAATGTGGTCAAAGTGCTCAATACAATAGCCAGAACAATTATAAACCCTCTGTGCTTGAAATCTTGATCAGTGTATTATTTATTCAAGAGCTCCTTATGTCTATAGTAAATAATCAGCATTTAGTGTTTCCACTTTAGTCTGTATCAAGCATTTTATCTCTTCTGCAAACTGCAACATGATTTTTTTTTCTATTTTAAAACTTGAAACAGGAAGTAATGAGGCAAGACTAACCGCTCGTGTTATTCAACGCCTCTGATGTAAGTCGAACCCTCGTCCACCATGTTTGAGTCTGTTTGCATGAGTGAAATGCACCATGTTGTGAATAACATGAGGAGGAAAAGTTTTACATGCTTATTATCATTTACCTTGGTGCACACTATCCTCACAGCCACTTTCCACAGAGCAGACGTGTCAGATCCAGGCTGAACCTCAAAAAGGAGATGTTTTGGTTGGCCAACTGCCAGCTTAGCAGTTCTAACAATGAGAAGAAAATGAGAGTTAAATAGTCATTCTGAAGAGGTTAAAGAACAATACTGAAGCACAAAAAGCAAATGCAGATCTCTAGATCTTTACATTCTCTCAAGTGTGCAGTAAGGCGCTGCTATTGGAGGATGCCACTATTTTTTTGTCCACAGAGCTTAAAAATTAGCAGATAAACACACTTTTGAAATGCAGAAATTATATCTGCATTAAAAAATAAAATATAATTGCAGAACTGCAGCTTACACTTCATTCAACTCTGCTACATGAGCCAGAAACTCTTCATAGGTCAGATAGCTACTATCCCGCACTAATCCGGCATGTTTGAGTAGCTTCTCAGGAAGCTTGCCCATCACAGCCTGGCCAGAGATTTGCTGGCCCATTTCAGCTCCACAAGGAGGACCACACAGAGAAAACAGACCTCATTCAGTGCTCAAGGCCCTGTAGAGAAAAATATACATACACAGCAATAAAACAAGGCATAAATGTGAAAAAGGTATAGATTGGGCATGGAAGAGCCTGAAAAAAGTCACTATTTGTGGTGCAGAACAATATCATTGTTTCCAGGTATCCACTTCGATCTACATTTTCATTTATTCAAACTACATCAGCAGGGCTAGCTACTCTCACTGCTGTTTAGCGTTGCTCCCTGGTTCTGTCTCCAGCCTTGTGCTACTGTCCGTTCCCACCTCCCATGGGAAAAACATGCCGGTAGGCAGACTGACTAATCTAAATTGCCCAAATGTGAATGTGTGTGAGCATAGTGCCCTACAATGAACAGGTGTCTCACGCTGGGTGCATTCCTACATCAAACTCACAGAAAAATCTCCCAATTCATCATGACCCTGACCAAGATACGTACTGAAAATGAATGGATGAACGAATCTAAGGGTCACTGCTGCCAGAACTTTGGCTGCTTGGCTGGTGATGTTTACATTACATTTCTTGCATTTGGCAGACGCCCTTATCCAGAGCGACTCACATTTGATCTATTGAGGGTTAAGGGCCTTGCTCAGGGGCCCAGCAGTGGCAGCTTAGTGGACCTAGGATTTGAACTCACTACCTTCTGTTCAGTAATCCAACACCTTAACCACTAAGCTGCCACATTCCATGTCTTTGTAGAGCTGGATAATACAGACTAATACAGGTTCATAATGCGTGATGCTTCCACCATAGCATCCTCCTTAATTCTTAAACTGTAATTAGGCATAAAAGCATAAAATAATCCTCTAGATCAGAAAGAATATGGATAAAACCAGAACAATTCAGTTTTAAGACCAGCTAACTGGACTAATGTGATTAAAGGAAGTGAAGATGCTGACTTCAGAGGTAAATAAGGGGTGACTAAAATACATGCACAATTATTGTATGGCTGGTTAGAGATGAACAACAACGGATTGCAATGATTATTATTATTATTATTATTATTATTATTATTATTATTATTATTACGATATTAGAAATCTAGCATCTGAAACATAACAAATGATCTTCAGTGACATGAGGTGTTCCACCTGAGTCCTGCAATAAACTTATGGACTATAACACCTAAATAATACTAGAAATAACTAGCTAGTTATACAGATCAGTGGCACGACGTCGTAATACAGATTGTATCTAAATAAAACCTACATAAATCGTATCCAAAAGCCACAATTAACAATAACATATGAAACCTTTAATTTGATTTCAAACGCCAGTCACCTCATAACAGGAGCTAGCAAGTTAGCCTAACAACTAGAAGAAATAAAACATGAAACTTACATCCAGACGAGAATTATATACGATAAGTTGATGTATATAAATTGCTTCTAACCTGTTGACATATGTTTTATCCAAGTCAATATTCAAGATGATTTTTTTTACCACGCAGCTAGCCACTTTTTAATGATAAACACTGACGCGTAATGATGACGTAAGCCAAGGCGAGGGCTGAGTAATAAATGGCTCAGCATGTGCTACATAGTGCACTAAAGAGTGAGTAGAAGACATGACTTCATCGATTCAGCAGAATTTGGAACATTTCATATAATTTTATTGTAGCTTACAGGAAGAAAATGTACATTTAAAAAAAAAAAACAAAAAAAAAAACCCTTTATTTCTGTACATTTTTATGATGTTTTTATGAGCTGTTGTAGTTGGTATTGTTACACAGTGTGAAAATATCAGTGGTGGAGAGCAAAAAAATAAAAAAGAAGAAAGAAGAGATATTGACACATCACATATTTGTTTTAAACATTTGCATTTATGAATGCAACTTTCACTGTGCTATTGTCAGTCAAACCTAGTGTATCTGATATTTACGATTTTTGGAGTCATCAAGAGCACATCAACATCCCTTCTCTTTCCCGTCCCGCCCCATCCCATCCCATTTCATCCATTCCATCCCATCCCTAGAAGAGCTGTTCTCAGGCTGATATTGTGTCATCTTCCAGCCGGAGAGTTATATCATCACCACAGTTCCCACTGTTGTTCTGCATGATGAAATCTTGCTGCACTGTTTGTTTCCACATCTCAGTCTCGAACATGTCTTGGTGGCAAATCCTTTCCCATGGAGAAAGACGCTGTGGTCGTTTACTGAAAGAGATGGCACATGGTAACCCTCAGACACTGAACTGCACTCGATCAAGTGCACAATGACCTTCATGGATGTTTCTTAGGGTAGCACAGTATATAGTGGCAAACATACATTTTGAAATACCAAACTGCGATTCCTGTCATCATCAGGAGCATCACCGCAAGGATGGCACATGCAATGGACACTGCTGTAGAGGATGGAAAGACAAAATATTATTCCTAAGAATTTTAATAAACACTAACCAATTCCAAACATATGTGTACATGGTTTTTACCTCCAAATGAAAATCCTTTTCCAGGAGGGGGTTGCCCATCTGTTTCATTAGAAGAAATGGTTACAGAGGATGAGTTAGTGAATGGTTGTGTGGAAAGATCTGTAGAAGAGAAAGAAGTAGAAAAAGAGGAGGATTTGGAAGACTGATATCCAGCGCTTGTTAGGGAAATATCAGATGGGGATGTTTGAGAGCTCGTTGTACTCATAGGAATAACAGTGGAAGAAAATACTGTAGGTACAGAGGTGCTGACAGCAGTGGAAATGGATTGAGTGGATTGTGGAGAGGATCCAAGTAAAATATTGTTTAGCTGAGTTGACAAAAATAATGGTGGGGAGGTTGCTTTAGCATGAGTCCTTGCATCAGACACCATGGTCATGTTTGGGGTGTTGGATGTTATTGCTTCAGTTTGACCTGCAGGTTATAGAAAACATGTTTAACCTCACATGCTACACATCTTGACAGTATTAATTATTAAATGTTAATTTTCTGTAAATTCTGTAAAAGAGTTCTAATTAAAAATAATCTTAAACATCTTAAATACTACTACTACTACTACTATAATAATAATAATAATAATAATAATAATAATAATAATAATAATAATAATAATAATAATAAACCTGTTGAATTTGAGCAAAACACATCAAATAATCGGTCAGCAGTGATTTTCCAAACAATGGTTCCAGTTTTATTTTGGCCACAGATTGGATTATTCTCAATTCGAGGAATAACAGCAATTTTCTCCATAACCCATCCGTATCTGCAAAGCATAAATATAGGCTAACTTAATACCAATATATATGATGTCATTTACATAAATGTTACATCTGGATATCTAAATATCAAACCTTTATCCTCAGTTAATGTTTTTAATGTTTACCTGCAAGTCTGTAAGCCATTGCGCTGTGCAGTTTCCACTTGGGCACGAGTGGCAATACTAACACCCAGACTTTTGCAAACATCTACAGCTGTAGTGGCATTGAATCTATATGACTGCTTCTTGTACTGGACTATAAATACATTAGAGATTCCAGCATAGTTTGGATGAACTGTAAAATCATAAAATAAAAGCCATTTAATAATTAAGTAGATAAATAATAATAAATAATAATTTAATAATAAGCCAATAAAAAAGCTCCTACAGCAGCTTCTTACATAAAAGACTACATTAATGATTGGAATAAGATCATCATGGTTCTTAGGAGGGTTTTTTTTTGTTCATAAAATTACATTCCTTTGTAAACATATATTTTTGAAATTCATATTAATAGATTTGTCTTACCTTGGATCTGGCTGAGATCTAGACTGGAAGTGCAAAACACCAGAGACAGAAAAAAACAAAAAGTTGAACATATGCTGGACCTCATTGTGTCTCCTCTGAAATTTTGTTTTGCACAGAATGTACTACCATACTGCAAGCATCATTATCCATAGCTGAAGACGGAAACAGGAAACATCAGACTAAGGATGTCCTGTTAGATGACCTCTAAATGAGGGCAGGAGGGTTTAGTTACACAAGAGAAAAGGTCATAACGCATATAATGGTTTGCTACTGAATGCTGATTTCAAAATATTTCAGGAATGTTTTTTTTTTCTGGTTACTTTGGTTGGCAGGTTTTGCAGTTGCACCTAACAAATACCTGGGGCATGTCATCTCATCATCTGTTTGGCCTATACACGTAATGAGCTGACTGATGACGAGCCTTTGTACGCAAAGTGGATTCCAAGTAGGTCTTAGTCAGCAATTCTATCAGAATTTTACTTGTGAGTAAGGGCAGTTCATACAACTTCAAACTCAACTAATAATAAAGTCAAATTTAACACATGAAATCTCACACATTTCCAGAGCAACAGATGATATTAAAAGTAAATACTTGAGTATTGCATATTCTCCCAGTGTTTATGTGAGTTTCTGTCATGGGGTTTTCTACTTCTTCCCAAACTCGTGCCAGTAGGTGGAATAAAACACTGAATTCGCCCTTGGTTTGAGTGTGTGTGTGTGTGTGTGTGTGTGCGTGCGTGTGCACAGATGTCCTGAGTGGGGATTTCCACCTCATGTCCAGTGTTCCTGGGTCTGCAACCCTGACCAATTTTTCAGGCAAAAAATTAAGTAGCTTTTCCTTCTGTCTAATGACCCCATCAGTGTTATCATTCCAATTTCCTTATTTATCTTCACATAGCATCCTCTGCTGATTAAGTGCAATATTCTGTGTTATATTAATATTATATATATCTTTTTTTGTTAAAATATGAATTGACAAGCAATGATCATATAATTGTGCAAAATGAACACAGTGCATATGTTACAGAAGTGGTACGGTGTATTTGGTGCATCAAAGGTAAAGGATATTCTTAGGGGAGAATAATACCTTTTAATGAAAGTTCTCATAGTCATGTTCCTGCTGATTGGCACTACATATTTTCTATCAGAAGTCTACAAACTCTCTTAATACAATAAGAACATCACACAGACAGTGATGACTGAGCATGCTATGGCATGTGATTTACTGTTCAATTACTGTCATCCTCATCAAACCATTCAGCCATTGAGCCCTTGTGCTCTGTGGATATGAGTGGGGAAGAAACGACTCCCATCAGGATAGAAATCTATCATCATAGGGTAAAGCTGGAAAGAACTATGTGTTGACTTTTCTCTCTAGTCTAATAAGTTGGCCTAAATCATACTAGCAAAATGCCAACAGAGACACTAGACGTAGTAATGAGTGTATAATCTTTACCTATACGTCTGGAAACTTCCTTACATTCTCATTCACATTTCCAGATATCCATAGAACAGCTGCTTTTCTGTTTTTCTTAAATAGCACCACAGTTATTAAATGTATGCTTTCAATCACAGTTTCCTAACCTGTTTGGAAACCTCTTTTAATCTCTATTCCATAGATCCACAAATTGAAATGTCACTTCACTCTAATCACTTCCTACTGAAACACAAGCCTGTCTTAGACTTAAGCTCTTAAGACATCTGAGCCCAATAATGAGCCCTCTTTCAAAATCACTTAGATTCTATTAGGTCTTACCTCTTGTCCTGATTCAAAATCAAGGTCAGCGGGGCCTGCAAAGCATTTAATAAATACCACAGAACACTGAAGCATATGCATGTTTGTAATGTTTCCCAACTCCATTTTTTCCCCTTGGCATCCTCCATATGTACACAGAGATTTAAAAATGGTAACACTTAATGGCAACATTTTATTTCTCCTTGTGCTATAATGTTATAGTCTTATAGTGACAGTTTTTTAATCTCTCTCTCTCTCTCTCTCTCTCTCTCTCTCAAGTTGAGTTTGCTCTTCTTGGTCTACTTGAATAATACATTGGAAACGGAAGGGTTTGTGAATCACTCATGAGCACAACGCTTGTAGAGTTTCAAATGCATTCATGCAGTATGTCATGGCACTGTTGCCAGGTGGACCTGTAGTGTTGTGGTCACTCTTGGTTCTTTATTGACTTTTTTGTGTTTTTATTCTACTCTACCATCTGTGGTTCCAATATAGGAGTCAAAAAAGTCCTTCTGAGTACAAGGACATATATTATAACACATTCAAAATGTATATACTAATATAAATGATGTAATCAGTATAATATGTTTAAAGAGTAAGACCAGATACAGCAGGTGGAGTTGGATCTGATGGTATTAGATATAGCAGGAATGGGCACTGTTTCACCGTCTGTGCATGAATAGGGTTTCTTCGGCTCATGAAAAGGTATCCGATGGCCTCATAGATTATTAACAAGACCTGTCAGAGTGCAAGTCTTCACATGCCCAACTGTACACAGATGGGAGCATTTGTCTAAACTCCAGCCCAGCATCAGCAGCACACTTACACTGTTCTACTCTAAAGTATCTTAAACATCTTAAAACTTGGTGTATATGAACAGCTCCAGAACAAATCATGAGCCTGAGGACCGTGTCTCATGGGGACCTTCAGAATCTGTCTCTGTCAAAACTTCCGGCTTCGGACAACAGTATGTTCAAGTCCTATTCGGTCAGCAGTAATATAGGGAGCCGATTTGGAAAGGAGAGCATGGAGGAGATTAAAGGAGTGTCTAAACCGTCTCATCCTCCTCGGAGACCCGTGAGAGCGGTGAGGCCGGTGAGCGCTCTCGGTGTCAGTGGCTCCTTCATCCAGATTAACCACCTGCAAGGAGAGCTGGTACGCAAGAGAAAGGTGAGCGCTGACTGAAGCTAATCAAAAATGCATAGAGCTCATGATTATTTCTTACCCTGGATCCCATGTCATGGGACATTTATTACATTACATTTATGTGGTGGGGTGAGAAGTTCTCTGTGCAGTACTATGGTTTAAGGACTAAACACAACACATGCCTCAACTCTGGTGTGCAGTTTCACTACCAGAGATCCCATAGGGCAAATAAAAGCTTGTATGTAATTTGCCCAGTCCCATGTTTTCGTTCCCAGAAACCTGATTGATGTGCTATAAGTGGCACATAATATAACAACACATAGTAAGCTTGTTAACTAGTTAATTATCCAGCTAGTTAACAAAATGGTGCATGGACAACCTACAACTTCTTTGCTGCTATCTGTCTATGTTTACATCCACAGCATTTTACTATTATTAAACTGTACTGGTTTGTGCTCTACTGTCCACTATGAATTATTATACTGTACTGTCTTGCACAGGTTTGTACACTTTATGTAACACTGTGTAGTCTTCTTTGTTGTATGTCTCTTGTTGTTTAGTTCTGTTTTATGTAGCACCATGCTACAGAAATGATGCCTTATTTCACTGTGTACTGCATATTGTTGGTATATGGTTGAAATGACAATAAAGGTTTGACTGACTGACAAGCTAATTACATGAATACAGAGTAAGTAACCCAAACAGGTACATGATCATGTTGCATATTGTGTTGATTGCTACAAGTAAAGTCAAAGTGTATTTGTCCAATGTTTCAGCTATGAGATTTATCACGTCATTATTTATTCTAAAAAAATATTTAACTGCAAGGTAATGTCATACGAGCAGGAGACTTTAAATAGCTTCATGCTGAGATTTAATTATTTTCTTTTGTCAGTTTCCACAAACCTGCCTTCTTCATCCTGAAAAGATCTTCTGTCAGCTGAGCATGCATATTAATCTACGTAATCTAAAAGTAGTACAAACTATTTTGTCAGATTTTGTGCCTTGCCTGATGTGTGTATAGTCTTATCCACAAAGATGCAGGTTTTCATTCCAGTCAAGCAGGAACCTTGGATTTCTGTAGAATCAGATGTGTCTTCTGCAAGGTCGGGAAGAAAACCTGCACCCATACCGGTTCTTCAGTTACAGTTACAACGAAGTTTGTCGCACCACTGTGTAAACATTATAAACAAAACCAACTACCTTCCTTGTCATTAGGAATGTGAAGACCTAAAGAAGGAAAACAAGTACCTATCCAGTGAGATTCACTGTGAGAGGATCATGATGAGAACTGAAAGTGAGCTAACCATGAGGAACCTTAGAAACCTCAACCAGGAACTACAGGCCGAAGTTAAAGAGGTACACTATTGCCAGAGACTTGACTAAATCAGGTTAAAGTGGGAAAAAAGCACTTGCTCTGATTTCTTAGCAGCTTGCTAAATCATAAACTATAGATCAGGGTCTATTTCAGGGCCTGAAACAGCCCTTCCTGGATGAAATTGTATGCCTGGTTTAATTTCTTTTGGTGTTTTTAGTTAAAGCAGAAGGTGCATCTGAACCAGCAGAGGGCGACAATGTGCTCCAGGGCAGTGGAGGAGGCAGACAAGTCACGAAATGAGGCAGAAAAGAACCGAACCCTGGCAGAGGCTCGTGCACTAGAGAGCAAAGGAGAGAGAGATGCAGCACTGGCTGACAAAGTACAACTCAGTGAAGAGCTACACACTCTGAGTAAAGAGGTACACACATATGTCTCTATGTGGACCATAGTGTGAAGATGCATACTTCCTCTTTCACCTCTGTATTAATGAAGGGAGTTTGTATAATGACACACACTGTTTCATTGTAATTAACCATCAGCTTGTTCTTTACCCTGTTTTCTGTAGCACAAAAACACACAGCTGCTTCTGGCACAGACTGAAAAAAATTACTTTGAAGCTATGTTGAAACTGGAGAGGGTGTCTGGAGAGAAAGAGTTTGTCCTAAAGGAGAGCAAGGGACTGGAGGATGAGAGGAACAAACTAAGGCAGAAAATCAAAGAGCTGACTGATGAGAATGTAACAACAAATGAAAAGTGAGAACTTTTCACACTGAATTTAGGAGAAGTTGGTGAAGTAAATTTGCACTAACAAGCATTCTGGCACTAGGGAGGTGACCTGGAGACGCAGGGCTGCTGCCGCTGAGGAGCAGAGGGAGAGAGCCATTAAAGAGCAGCAGCAGGCCGAGCATGAGAGCAGACTGGCCAAGAGAGAGAAAGACAAATCAGTTAGTGAGTGTCTCAGCTGGCGGGAAAAGTACCAAGCTCTGGCAGACATCTTCAGAGCGCAGGAGGAGCTCATATCACAGAGGCAGAACAAAGCAGTAAGTCAAACAGAAGGTCAACTCCCATCTGAACCTCTTGAAACCATTTGTGTTCTGTTGGTTTATAAATCAGTTTCATGTGTGATCAAATCTTTCTTTTTTCTTTCCTTTTTTAAATAGTGTCAAGCAAACATAAAAAGCTACTTTCTCTGCATGGCGGAAAGTGACCAGAAGATTAAGATCCTAAAAAACGCTGATGGAACCACAAGGAACTTCACGGTAATCTGTTTTCCATGCCATAAACCTTTACTAACTACAATAAAAAAAAAAATGTCCCTAACCCTAGGTTTGTAACCACTTAGGAGGGAGATCCTGTGTATATCTCAACAACTCAAGCCGGTGATGATGATTCAGAAAAGATTTCAGGAAGGTACATCGCTGGATTGCATGTCCCAATTTTAGCTATTCTAGTGAAATCTTTTGAAAACTCAAAAGTACCTGATTACTAGACAACGAATTGGTCTATTGAATGTGCAATTGTTTTCTTTTAGGACCATTCTTAGGGTTGCAGCTCCCACAGCAGGAAGAGACTCTGGACCAGCTCAGTTTAGTGATCTCTCACCAATGGGAGTAGATCCCCATGACAGCAGCACTCTGAGGAGAAGTAGAAAAGTGGTTGAATACTTCTGGATTCCCACAGACCAAGAATAATAATCAGTCATCAATGGCTTAAAAAGTACTGACTTAGAAAGGCAATGTAGCCAGCATGTTTACACACTACCATGGGAATATGGGGATTTTTCCATTTGAAAACTGCCTTGCCCAGTGTGATTACAGTAGACTTTTAAGTTGTCTCCATGACTCAGTGTAGACAATCATGCCAATAATTTCTTTGGCCTATAAATACATTATATTAAATATTTTGTTGTATTATGTAATTAAGAAATTCTTTCAAACTAGAATTGTTTCATCAGCAACAGCAGTATCATGAGAAAAGTGCAAAGCAGCCTTTAACCTTCCACAGGATTTAAAACAGGAAGCTTAAACATTTTTGATAATTGATTTCCTTTACTGAAATTGAAACAGTAGAGTAGCATACAGAGCACTAAAAACCTTTCCATGACATGACTGTGAGTTATATATATTCTTACATAGCCACAAACACCTCAGAAAAAATAATGGTGTAATCAATGCAAGTCAAATAAATTTCAAACACTTGTCAGTAACAGGTTTCCTGTGTATTACTTATTGACAAGGGCAAAATACTTTCACTTAATCTGAAAATAAAAAGCAGAATGGTGGGTTATCTATTCATTTTTAATAAGTAAAGTTTATTTATTAACAATGAAAATACCCACTTTGTTTGGATTTTTGTTTTTAGTAGAATTTCTATCCATTAACAATAACAAGCTACTGCATCTACCATTGCAACCACATTGCAATAATACTGCAGAAATTTGCTACTGCAACATTGTACCTGACAAAGGCATTATTTATCCATCAGAGTCAAAAGTTGAAGTTGTTACAGAAATGCAGGAGAACAAGGACATATCCGTCACCCCTTTTTCCTTTCTTCCTTACAAAGAACAGTATTCAATAAACATTAAAGCTTTGCTGCAAATTCTGGAAACAAGTAGTGTGTCGTACATGATATTCTAAATGAGGTAGAAATGGACAACTACTAAAAGGTTATAGAAACAAAAATCTCTGATTAGAGTCGGAAGGTCATGCATGTTGAAGGATAAAAAGACAATGCACTGCCTAAAGTCACATGATCTTGTGTGTGTTCCTTGGAAGCAGCCATTTAAACGCATCAACCAACTTTGTTCAAAAACACAGACATGCTAAAATGATTTAAACCGAATCACACAGGCATTTATTATTGTGCTAACAAAACTAGAACTAAAATCACTGCTCAGGTTTAGCTGTCAAGCAAGCCCCAATATGTAACTTTCACCAGTAAAACAAATTGATCTATATTAAAGTAAATGTAACTCATGTATCCATATTACATTAATAGCCAAGATTCTGATTACAGTAATACGTTTCAAGATGTTCACTGGATCTAGCAAAACAGCAGAATGTATTGGAGGTGAAAAGCATGTGCTGTTGCAGTGGGGTAACTGGCAGGGTTGAATGATAGGTGATTCTTCCTTCAGTCAGCCTCCTCTTCTGACTCCTCTTCCTCAGCTGTCTCCAGCCATGTCAGCCACTGATTTACCTTGAGGAAAAAGGGGATAAGGAAAAGGTGTTATTGCTACATGCACTACCACAACTGTAGCATTAAGCTTCAATTGTAGTCACCTATTGTGTGTTGTGTCTGGTTGATAAATAAAATCATATATACATACATACACAACAAAATTTGAACTATAAAGAAAGGATATACACCAGAACAAGACTTAGGAGGCCCTAAGGTACAGGTGTCAGTTTATGAAACTTGGTGAAAAATTAAACTCCTATATACTAACTAGAAACTAGAAATGCTCTTATCATGCTTTACCCAGAGCAGGTACCCATAAAAATTTGACATGGATACAAACTTCCTGAATTAAGCCCCTCGATTTACGCAAGTACTACAAGACCAATATGTTGCTGGCCTCCAATGTCTCTATAATTGTTTTTATGTAGTGTAGTATATAAAAATAGTCACAAGTTTCTGCTAGAATTACACCTCAACAGTGTTGGCACAGAAAATCTGGAGAATAAATTGGAGGGGTGTGTGCTAGTTACAGTTCCATTCAAACTACATTACCAAGCCTCCTCTGTTAATAGCTTTTAACAATTACCTGGAATAAAGCTTTTCCTTTTCCAGGGAACTCTTGGGTAATATCTTCTTTCCAGGCAAGGAAGGCATCTTCTTCGATGATCTCCATGTCATAGAAATGAACAAAGTACCGAAGCAACATACCTAAATAGGAGAAGCCAGAAAAGAGCACAGAAATAATTATTAGTGTTTCTAAAGGCTCACGGTAAATGTTCTAAAATTGTATAAGGGCAAATAAAAGTACCTTACCTTTAGGAAAAGCATACGTGTTGCAGTGCACCTGTAGAGCATACAGGGCACTTACTTGCAGGTCAGTGTGGTCATGGAGGAACTTCTGCATAACAGGCTTGAAGGATAGAAGAAGCTGCTTTTCCTGCTCCAGTTGCTCTTTACTGGGGGCACTCAGGTTGTCATCGCCCTCAGACAGACACAGCTCAGCTGAGATGTACTGCAGGAAACTGAAACACAAAAGAGGGCTTAGGCACTACTCCAATCGTACGAGCTACATTGTGGATACATGGTGGACTAAACATTCATACTATTAATAATATTAAGATGTTTTGATCTCCGTACCTGGTCATGAGAATGTTGATGAAGCCCTTGTCAGTGTGAAGTTTTGGTGAGATGTTGTCCTTGATCCATTTATAAATGCTCTGGGGAGCAGGGTCTGCTTTGATCTGCTTTAAGAGCTCTTTTTCTAGTTTCATAAGCGGAAAAAGGAAGCTCAGGCCCTTCCCTTCGAGAATCTCCACCATTCTGTCTTTATTCTGATCAATTTCTAAGAGGAAAACAAAACACCCAGAATCTTAATAAATGACAAAAAGCTTCATTTCAAATGAACTGATTTATCAGATATACCAGTTCCACTTTGATTTTCAAATGTTAAAGGGAGGTACACACCTGGGAGCATCTTCTGCATGTTAACCTTGCTCTGCTGGAAGTGCTCAGTGAGCCAATCACGGTCCTTCATTTTGGATACCTGCTGTAGGCACAGCAAGAAAATGGGGAAGTGGGTGCCATTTTCAAGAGGGTGGGCCAACTCTGCGATGGTGACTAGCTCCGCAATGACAGCCCGTGCTGCAAACTGAGCCAGGTAAGACTTCACCAAAGGGATGTCTGTCTCAAGATTAGGACACTGATCCAACACATTCATCAGAGCCTGGGGAGAGGATAAACGGTATATAATACTTACACAAAGGTAAAAATAGCATTAGCTCAAACAATTGGGGCATCTTAGAGCTATTCAAAATGTACACAAAATATTACCTGCATGAAATTTTCTCCTGTGACAAGTCCTTCTGTGCGCAGTGTGTGAATCAGTGTACCAACATGCTCCTTATCCTCATCAGACCACTCCAGAGAACAGAGAATAATCTTACTCAACAATTCTGGCAGGAAATGTCTGGGAGCCCTCATCTCTCTCACACTGTTGACTGCATCCTCCACATTCTTATTCTTCTGGTATTCTGCTATTAACGTTTCCTAAAGGCACACATCAGTCTCAGGTGTGAGCGGAGCCGCTTTATCACATTCAACATGTTTACTCAAGAAAGTGCACCATAGAACCAGAAATAAAAATACATACTGTCATTTTGATCAATTCCTCCTTGGTAGGGGCAGGCTTCTTACTGGTCTTCTGAGGTTTTTCTTGGATCAAAGGCGGATTAGTTTTCAGACCAAGCTGTGGAGGCTTCAACATGATGGTCAGACACAAACAGAGGACAGACTGTTAGTATTCCACAGAGACATATCAAATAAAGCCTTTAAGTCAAGGTAATTATATAGATGTGCAACCTGTCCAAGTGGTGGTGTCTGAGCACTGGGTGGCATCATGGTTGGAATCTGAGGCTGAAGCTTTGATACTTGGTTCTTATTCAACAAGAATGACTGAGCTGGTCTCAAACTAATCTACAGGATATAAAGATGGGTAAATCGGGTGAGTTCTAAGTGTTCGTTATGTTCACAAAACATGTTAAAAAAAAATCTGCACCCTCATATCTCATAATCGCAGTCAAAGGACCAGTTGTCAGCTTCAGAGCAGAGAACAGAAGAAGAAAAAAAGAGAGGAGAAAAGGAAGAAAAGCTGACATCTGGTAAAAACCCTCAGAATAACGCGTCTTTTTATAATCACTGGGCGCACTCAGCAACAAGACATTATGTTCTTTGCCTTGTGGTTTACCTCATCTGCATTGAGTTGCCCCTTCTTGAAGCGTGGGTGCATGTCCTTGGACTGAACTTGCTGCTGGGCAGAATGGATCTGGAAATGCTGATTCTGTCCCTAAGGATGGAGGGGAAAAGGACTCATGTCTTTTACAATGCCTTAATGTGCTCATGTAGGCAGAACTTAAACTTACATGTAAGTAGTATTAACTGTTTTTTTTTTTTGTTTTTTTTTAAGTAACCAAAATAGGCAAAATTGAAACTCTGAATTTTGTTATCAAGTGCTTGTGGCTATTGTAGCCTCACTGACCTACCTGATTAGACTTCATAAAGGGGTTAATAGCCAAGTCAAACTGAGATGGCTGTGCAAAAGCCATGTGGCCATTGAAAAGCGGGTTTGTGCGGTGACGTCCCAGTGTGGGTGAGAATCTGTCCTGGATTACTCCTGGACCAGTTCCTATACCACTGCCTATGCAAACATGAGGCAATTGTAAATCACACTTAGAAACTAAAAAAGCCTCTTAGAAGAAAAGAGTTCCATAATAATTATGATCATTATGTTCACAGTTAATGTCAAGCTCACCTGGCATCTGTCCAAACATGTCAGCCAATCCTCCCAGAGTTTCTCGGTCCAATTTCATCTTGAATGGCATGAAGGGCCCCTCCAGAAAAAAGTCCATTCTCAATCCATGGGTCATGGGTGGAATGAAGACACCCAATTCCTGGAGAAAGGATGACGTTTAGTTACTTGCTGCAAAATCAACTAATGTGAAGAAACAGCCTAGAGAGTTTTGTAAAACAACATAAGATTAAGAGACAAAGCAGTAACTCACCTTCACTGCATCCTGATGAATCTGATTAATCGTCTTTGGTCCGTTGTCAATAAAGGCTTTGCGAGGAACCCAATTGTTCTCCCGTAGCTCCAGCGTGTCTTGCAATAGGAAACGAATCCTGGCTGGCATGTCCTTGTTGTTCATTAACGATCGCATGCGACCAAAGTACTGATCCATCAAAGACTGTGGGTTTAGGAAGTTTTGTTCATGATCTAGTACCATAAATCTGGTAGTTAATAAATTATGTGGTGGTAACAATATACAATAAACCTAGCCCAGTTACCTTGGCTTTTTCATGATCAAGTCTAGGACCCACAGTTCTCATTATCTGACAGAGGCACTCCAGATCCTCCCCCATATCCTTAAGCTGGATTCTCTTCTTCTTTTCCAAAAGCTTATGGGAATTTTAAAAAAACAAAAACAAACACAGAACCTTAAATAAACCCAAACCATAAAATAAAGAAAAAAAAGGAAAAAGTAGCACACACTACTTACTGTTTTGATGCACTTATGAAGGATAGATTCATGGATGAGATCAAGTTTGCCAAGTTCCCCAATAAATTTAATGTTACCAAGCATCTTGAGCTTGGCAATGGCACGCTGCTCCTCTTCCTCTGAAGTGAGAGGGCTGTCTTTTTTGTCATAGACTACAGAAAGAAGATTGAAGGGTACAAGTTCAGCAATTACACTGAAGTCATAAATATAAACAAAAAACTTAATGTATGTGGTGAATCCAAAATGGTGGTGCTGCAGTAGCATGCAGAGACCACTCTGGATACAAAATGGTGCTATTCACGATTTTAGCACAACTTTTCAAGGTACGTGGACCACAAAGAAAGCTGTGTTCATGTATATGACTGCCAGACACTTGGATCTGTCCTATAGTGAACCGTATAGTCTGTCTGCACCGTTTGCACTTTATGTCACTAGGACAACTTAGCTTTTAGTCCTTAGCCCTGTTTTATGTAGCTGTGTTTTATATAGCACCATGGTCCTGGAAGAACATTGTTTTATTTCACTGTGTACTGCATCAGCTATATATGGTTGAAATGACAATAAAAGCTTTTTGACTTGACTTGGAAAAACAAAGAGGAAGAAATTGCAAATACGCACTTTCAACATTTTTGGTGCGGTTCTCAAATTCATCTTGAAGTTTGGTAATCAGAAGTCTTCTGAAAGTCTATAAAGCATGACAAGACAGCAGGATTTAGTCACAACACAGTGACAATAACTCACAAAAAACAAAACTGTTCACTGTAATGCAAACTTACTGTACTCTGTTTTTGTGGGTTTTGAATCTCAGGTCCTGGGCCATCAAAGTTTGGTGCATCCTCTGCCAAACGCAGACATAGCTGAGCATAGAGTGAGCTGTATTTTGGCTCTTCTAGGGCTTTGTCTACGATCTACAAAGGGAAATAAACCAAGGCAACTGAAATAACTGGAAATCAGGACAAAACTGGCACTTAATGATTTTGGAAATCTGTTGATGATGAAAATGCGTTAATAAATTAATATAAACATGATGGTTCTGGTATTATCATAGATGATATTTCTTGTGCAACTCTACAGTAACAAAATAAATGTAATAAATAAATGTGAAAATACTTTCATTATGCTTTTTAATGGTTTAAAATGCTAAAATGTGATAGTAACTTCTCAAAACAGAACAACTGCATGTCCTTCGGCCATTCAAAACAGCTAGCCACCTAGATATATAGTAAAAAGCTCACATTTGTCCAAGGTTCAGCACGTTAACTTATTGAACCTTAAATCACACCACAATGTATGGTTTGAAAACAATACACTTTATTCAATTCATTTTATATATAGCGCTTTTAATAATGGCCACTGTCACAAAGTAGCTTTCAGAAATCTGGAAATCCAACTTAAATGTCCCTAATCATTAAGAGCGAGGTTAGAGCATTAATAAGGAATAAAATACAAAGGCTTGCTTTTATTGTAAAAGAATCAACAGCATGAGATGATGCTGTTCAACTTTTGGGTTTTTTGCAGTTCACCAGGGGTAAATATCTTATATTTACTCTGATGACATCTCCAATTGAATTTTGACTTGACAGATACATCTGGCTCATGGAGGGTGTACCAGACCTGGCCAACTTAAGAGAAAAGATTTTACTTCACCAAGGAAAGAATTCTTCAGTCATACTTAGTTTTTATCCATCGTTTTCCTGGTTTTTTGGTGTTCTTGAGTTCAATCGTGCATCCATCTTTTTAAAAACTGCACTAGCTTATTTGGTCACACTTAATGGTGTATAAATATGGTAAATGGTAAAATATCTCTTTGACAGGTTTGTTTAAATTTTTCCATCTAATGATGACTGACTTAGTGCTTAGGACAGCCAACTGTCAAGTTTTATTTAATCCTTTAACAGGCCCACAAATATTTTTGTGATTTTTACACCATTCATTTAATTTGGATGTAAATGTCCTCAAAATGGGGCTGAAATCTTGTAGTTTAAGCTTGCTATTTTTCCCAACTCTAATATACTGTGGTAGACAGCTACAATAACTATATCCAATATCCAAATAGTTATGGACCTGTGAAATACATATATAAACTAGAAACTATTAGGACTAATCAGAGCTGCTGTTATAGAAAATGAATTTTGTTTCACCTACCAGCAAGATGATTCCTTTGAGGACGAGCTTAGAATCTACGCCCACATTGAGGAGCTCAAGGCATAGCTTGTCAAACTTTTCAGGGGTCAGTTTATTAAGTATCCTACCGAAAGAAATGATAAAAAAATATATATTATACGCAAATGCATTGTCTTTAAATATGTCTACAATTATCTACGCTTGAAAAGATACTTACCCTCTTACTTTTCTAAATATTGCATCCTGATGCTCTTTTTCATCAGTGGAGTTGACATCTCGTCTAGTGCTTCGTGAAGGAACCCATTTCTGAACGCTAGGCCCTGGGGTTTTCCCCAGGTACTCGCTTAGGGAGAACAGTCATGGTTAAGTATGGTTAATTAAGTGTAGCGCAGAACCTGCAGATATTAATACACACTGGCTGCCAGCATATGCAGTTTCGCTGTAGCTTTTATGGATTTTTCAATGGTGAAACGGGAAACACCTGAAGAACACACTGTGCTTTTATAGTTGAATATGAATACAATTTTCCTAGAACAAAAGCCAATTCAACTGAGGAAAAAGGACGCAGGTAAAACATGCATTTGAGGTTACTTTCTCTTTGTGATTTTTTTTCCCTATGTGAACTATGCCCTGTGACACTGCTAAAGCTTGCAACTCAAAAAAGCAGGTATTTTGCACGTCTATGTTGCTGAACGGGGCAACAGATATACATGCATGGTAAACTGTGCAATGGCACTAATGTAATGGACAAATGCTTTGCTTCCTGGATATGCAAAAAATGTGCTTAACCATCTAAGATTTTCATTTAGTTATCCAGTCAAAAAATATTACAGCATAGATTACTGCAACATTGTTTTTTCAGTAAAATGGCCAAAATATATTGATAATGAATTTATATATTGAATGATATCATTGTAGAACTCTATGCAAAGTTAAAAGCCTGGAAGTCTATGATATGTAAGGAAAATGCAGAAACAATAAAAAGGCTATTTAAGCCCTATATTTGTTAAACTGGATAGTGCTGCACTGCCTAAGCCAGCTTTACTTCAATAACCAGAACCTATATTTATGAAAAACGTTTTGTACTCAATTATTCACCTGTTTCCAGCAGTCTTGGGATCGTGCTCAGGTGCACCCCTACCTCCTCCTTCGCCCGAAGAAGCACTGGAACAAAAGAGAAACGTTACCTCGACATTCACTAATGATGAAATGATCAAAAGGTTGATTAAAGTTCATCAAAATCATCAGGAGCACACACCTGAAACGAGAAGAACCCCCTTCTGCGATCACACTCTCCACTTTGGCGGCTTGATAACGATGAATCTTCCAAAGAATAATGAAGAAAGGGTGGGGTGGAGGAAAGACCGAGCTGCAGCACATACAAGCACACACGACGTTAGAGGACTGCAGCAGATGATGAGCGTCACATTTATTACAGCTACTAATCACTGATCGATACAACTAGATGCACGTTATATGTGCATCTAGGATCCTTACTGATACACAATCGTACCATTATTGAGTCGCAAAGACCAGGCTTTTAACAAGCTAAGATCTTTTAGCATCCTTGGCCTACAAGATTTTTTTACCTGGTAAAAACCACTCAAAAGATAATAAATTAGAGAAAAAATATAAGTTAAACGCGATGAAATAATCAGGTGGGGAGGATTTGCACAATACGTATTAGCTCCGTAAAAGACCGATCCTACAAATTTTAACGTGGTCAATTTAATGTGTCGCAATTTATAACTGCGCATTTTCACTATAGACCGCAGCTAAGCTAGCTCCAGCTAACCGGCTAACCATTAACAAGATATTGAGGTTTTGTTCTCCCTTTCCCGAACTAGCTTTTTAATGAACTGAATATGTCAATTTAATGATTGCAGATGAAATAACATGACTACATGACCTAGCACAGACAAAGACGTTGTTCAAAAAAAAAAGAAAGACGACGCCATTTTACACAGTTAGCTAGCGGCTAACTGCGTTAGTTTCATGACAAGCTAATGCTGCTCAAAGCCAGGCGCTGGGACCGAAAATCCACTAACAGCCATTTTGAAAGGTTTACCTACATTCCGCGCTTACCTTTACCGAAGCAACTTCAGCTTTGTAGATTTTTTTGTTCTGGCCCAAAAGAGAAATTTGTAAAATAAATGTATATATAAAAACAAAGGCTGGTTCAAATATATGCACGCCAATCTGTATAAAAGGAAACACACGAGATATCTCCTCACACAGCGCTCCAGCTAGTTATCTACACGGCACCACGGCGCATATGACGTCACCAGTGCGGATGTAGCGATATACCGGTATGAAGATCTATATCATGATAAGGAAGACTGAAATCGCTATCACTGTTCATTTTCTTCTTTATAGATATATTCACATAAATGGCTCACGGTGCTTAAATTATAGTCCCATATCTTATTTTTTTAGGCATTTAGCATTGTTTCGTCTAATGTGTGTATTTCATTGTTAGTTCCTATAGAGATCATAACATAATACCTGTGTCTCCATTTGTATAGTACACCAGATATTCATATCAATATTTGTATTTAAACCAAAAATGCTGCCCTGTGGACAGTATGCAGTCCACAAGGCTTATAAGGAGTGGGAGCTCTATAAATAAAGGCATGTTTGTGTTTAGGACAATTAACGACACTATAAATTCACACAATATTCTTAACGAATGTCTTTTATCCTGTGAGGAGGATTGTACTATGTTGGGCTTGTCATTGGCCATCATCAACGAATCCACCCACTCCGGTAACTGTCTGTTCAGCTTGTTGCAATCAGGCACACGGTTCCACAGTCTGATGGGTAGAACTCAGGCTCAGGAGGAGCTTCTTCCCTCAGGACATCAGACTCCTCAACACAGACATGTCCAGTTGATAAATCTCACAAATTTCTTACGATTCCTTGATGACACATTTACTTCATTGAAACTCTGCATGTTGCACTTTACTGTAATTGCATGTAACTTGCCTACATGTTAATACAGTATTTTTACTCTTTAATGTTTGCACATTCTATACCGTTAATATGTATAACATATTTGCCTTTAGTTGCTTTCGGTCTTTGAACAGATACCTTTGCCCACCTGACCCAGCCAGGGATGATCAAGTAACTTATATTCTATGGATTAACCACTTATCCTTCAGCCTTGCCAAAATGTCTAATACAACCTCAACCATCCAGAGCTCCCCAAAGACTAAGGCTGTGACAAACCCTATTGGTACCATTAATGCATGCTCAGCAACACTGGTTTCCCCAAAAATGTCTATATTACATAATCAGAAGCACCCATGAATTAATACATGACACCAGCACACCTCACCCCTATCTAAGTCACATGCATCCAAAGATCATTTCTTTTGATCCCCAGCCATCTAGATGCCTTCTTTGCTGTCCCTGTGGTGGTTCTGATGGCCTTCCTCTTCTGCACATCTTTGATGTCCAGGGACTGAGCTAAAAAGTCTCTATGAGCTTTGCTTTCCAGCCCTTTCTGCGACACTCTTCCACCAAATCTGCATATTTGGCTCCATTTTATTGGCCTCCACCATCCTCTCTACCCAGGGCAATGTAAGCTTCGCATTACCACCTGCTTTGATGTTACTGAAAGCAGCACTATGTCTTGTCTCTATGATGTTTTCTGGGAATCAGAGGTGTTTTCCCCAGCTGTTCACCCCAGGATGGGGTTTCTCTCCTGCTCTGACAAAGGCAATTGCCTGCCTTGCTGGTCAGCGGCACTTACACTGGTCTCTGGCACACTGCCTGGATTTGAAATGGCTCATCTTACCACAATTCTGACCAGGATATCTTCCGAACTAATGTCTTTTCTCATCTTGTCCATGCACCTTGTTGGTGCATTCCCACTATCTGGGCCGCCACTATCTGGGTCGCACAGCTCCTCACTGCCAGCTCTTGGACCAGTTCACAGTTGTCTTTGCCCTGGGCTTGGTTGTAGTATAAAGCTACTAAGCCCCGGATGCCACTGTCCCCACCAGAGCACTCTGCCATAGCCATGAGTCAGCCTGGTCCAATGCATTCCGTTGCTTCCCATTTCCCACCAGTTTGCACTTTGATTCCATACTGTTCTTGCTCTGTGACTGCGTACTCCATCAGATACTAAGCCTTTTTGTTGTTCTTCCTGGATAGAGAGATACTGCTCAAGCTTTGTGGCAGGTCCAGCCACCTGTGGAGGACATTTATACTTACATTTACAGCATTTAGCAGACGTCCTTATTCAGAACAAATTACAAAAGTGGTTTAAAGTCTATATTGATTTAACATTGATATCGGTTCACTACTAAGGTCACTGACTAAGAATAGTATCAGTCTTTTTTAAGTGCTAGTTTAAGTACATCAGGAAGAGCCTGTGACTCAGCTGTTCAGACATCTAGGGGAAGTTCATTCCACCAGAGAACAGAGAAGATGATTGTAGTGCTGACTTGTCCACTGACACCAACCACACCTCCAACTCCTAGTTTGTGGCTATAATGTATGCAGCATCTTTCAGTGTGCTATTAAAGGTATTCCTGGCGCTTGATAGGCTTCTGAATCACTGATGTTATCTTGATGAAATTCACAACCCATTACAATCAAAGTTATTATATTTATAATTTAGTTCATTTAATGATTATACTGTTTGACTAGTATATTAACAGAGTAAGTTCAAACTCAATAATTCAAAAACAAATAAATATATTAGTAGATCAAATGTGTTCTGTTGTTAGCTAGTTCAGGAATAAAAACTCCAATAAATAGCCTGTTACCATTCACACTGTAATAAGAAACTTTATTCATTAAAATGATCATTAATAAATCTGAGCTGAGGGTTCCAGTGGAACTTATTTTACATTTGAAGCAGTCCCTTTCTCACAGAGCTACAGCGCTGGAAAAAAAAAAAAGAGACCACTGTCCAGATTTGAACTCTATTGAAAACCTCTGGAATGTCATCAAAAGGAAGATGGATGGTCACAAACCATCAAGCAAAGCTGAGCTGTTTGCCTTTTTGCAAAAAGAGTGGTACAGTGAGGGAAAAAATGATTTGATCCCCTGTCGATTTTGTACGTTTGCCCACTGACAAAGAAATGATCAGTCTGTAATTTTAATGGTAGGTTTATCTGAACAGTGAGAGACAGAATAACAAGAAAAAAAATCCAGAAAAACGCATTTCAAAAGAGTTATACATTGATTTGCATTTTATCGAGTGAAATAAGTATTTGACCCCTTTGAAAAACATGACTTAGTACTTGGTGGCAAACCCTTGTTGGCAATCACAGACGTCAGACATTTCTTGTAGTTGGCCACCAGGTTCGCACACATCTCACATCTCAAGGAATTTGGGCCCACTCCTCTTTGCATCCACGACCCATTTTCAATGCCCTGGCTGAGGCAAGGAGGTTCTCACTCAAGATTTGAAGGTACATGGCTCCGTCCATCGTCCCTTTGATGTGGTGTGGTTGTCCAGTCCCCTTAGCAGAAAAACACCCCCAAAGCATAATGTTTCCACCTCCATGTTCGACAGTGGGGGTGGTCTTCTTGGAGTCATAGGCAGCATTCCTCCTCCTCCAAACACGGCGAGTTGAGTTGATGCCAAAGAGCTGGATTTTGGTCTCAATTGACCACAACACTTTCACCCAGTTCTCCTCTGAATCATTCAGATGTTCACTGGCAATGTTTAGCAGGGGGACCTTGCAGGCGCTACTGGATTTCAGTCTTTCACGGCGTAGTGTGTTACCAGTTGTTTTCTTGGTGACTATGGCCCCAGCTGCTTTGAGATCATTGACAAAATCCTCCAGTGTAATTCCGGGCTGATTCCTTGCCGTTCTCATGATCATTGAAACTCCATGAGGTGAGATCTTGCATGGAGCCCCAGACCGAGGAAGATTGACAGTCCTTTTGTGTTTCTTCCATTTGGGAATAATCGCACCAACTGTTGTCACCTTCTCACCAAGCTGCTTGGCGATGGTCTTGTAGCTCATTCCAGCCTTGTGTAGGTCTACAATCTTGTCCCTGACATCCATGGACAGCTCTTTGGTCTTAGCCATGATGGAGAGTTTGGAATCTGATTGGTTGCTTCCTTCTGTGGACAGGTGTCTTTCATACAGTTAACAAGCTGAGATTAAGAGCACTCCCCGAGAGTGCTCCTACTGTAATCTCAGCTCCTTACCTGTATAAAAGACACCTGGGAGCCGGAAATCTTTCTGATTGATAGGGGATCAAATACTTATTTCACAAAATGCAAATCAATGTAGAACTTTTCTGAAATGCATTTTTCTGGATTTTTTTGTTGTTATTCTGCCTCTCACTGTTCAAATACACCTACCATTAAAATTACAGACTGATCATTTCTTTGTCAGTGGGCAAACGTACAAAATCAGCAGGGGATCAAATATTTTTTTCCCCTCACTGTATAAAGTTACCCAACAGCAGTGTGAAAAACTGGTGGAGAGCATGGAGCCGAAACACATGCAAATCGGGGTTATTCCACCAAATACTGATTTCTTAATGTTATTTAGCCAAAGCATTAACACAATTTGTTTACAGATTGTTTGCATTTTGTTTTATTTGAGTTATTAAAGCTCTGCAAATACTGCATGATCTTGGGTTATTTTAATGTGTTGTCATTTCCTTTAAATATCCACTCTAAATAACAATATATTTTGAATTCAGGAGAAATATTGTCAGCAGTTCACAAAAAATGAAACAAAACTGTTTATCTCACCAATACATGAACCTGTAAGAAACTGATTATTTTGCAGTGGTCTCTTATTTTATATCTCTGAACAGAAGAGGGTGAACTCATTCTATTAATCAAAGTGCTATTGTTTGTCAACCAATTTCAGATAGTTTATAGTGAAAAATGAAAAAGGCTTACAAAAATCTGAATAACCTTAAAATTTATTTACAAATAAATGAATAAAGTATACTAAAGATTACTACTTTAAATCTGTAAAAGGGCATCAAATTTAACATACTTGATAAAAAAGTCTATTATGAGCATATTTTGTACTAGATAAAAACATATAAAATATATAGTCATATAAATGAGGCAGTGGATGTGAAGATGCCTCAAACAACTCAGTCCAAACATAACAGATTTTGAAGCATAAAAACACAAACTCAAGAACAAACACACATCCATTAAGTTACAACTGGCCTATCATGACATCTGCAGCTGAACAACTTCACAATAGATAACAGTCATTCACTAGATATCCATCATATTAGGTAACAAACAATTGCCTTATCTATAAGCTATAATTTCAGTTAATTTCCCTATTATTATAGTATTATTTCAGAATCTCTCATTCCTGAGTATAGTTTATTTAGACTCTCTCAAGATTCACTTACACAAGGCTGAATATTCACTATTACACTTACTGTTACATGATTGTCAGGGCAACTTCACAGCAACTTTCAAACATCATAATACAATTTTTTGGCCTATTTATAGTAGCTTTAACCTTGGATTTTAGATAAGTGAATATTTTGTTCAAAAACGGCATCACTACTAATACATCTAAAATAAAATAGGTTAAATCTCATCTATAGTACTTGTAGGTACAATAATTAGGGATGCTAGTATACATACATGTATCTGTAGATAAACTTTACGTTTGTGTACTAATAAACTTCTCTCCAGGTATACATTAGTATTTGTTCCCAACCATTGTGTTATAGAACCAAGCTGATTCAACTAATTAACAGCCCTTACTGGGTTGGAATTATTGTGTTAGAATAAGAAAAACATTAAAAAAGTGTAGGACAAGGGCTACTCCACTTTCCTTTTTATTTACTTTTATTTATTTCTTGAGATTTGTATTGCTAATTGTCTCCAGTCAATGAAGCATTTTGTAGCAGGCAGATGAATATCATCTGTATGCATACAAATAATTCTTGTGCACTGAGTATTAATCTGTTGTTCATTTAAACTACATACACTATTTGGCCAAAAGACAGCTGACAACTACTTTCATATGTCCTTTTTCTTCTGAAAATCCTATTCCACACTTAATCCCCCCTTGGCTGTTATAAAAACCACCTCTCTTTGGGGAAGGCTTTCTCTAGATTTTGAAGCATGGCTGTGGGGATTTGCTCAATCAGCCAAAACAGCATTAGTGAGGTCCGGCACTGATGTCAGGTGAGGAGGTCTGGGGTACAGTCTGCATTCCAATTCATCCCAGAGGTTTTCAATGGGGTTGAGGTCAGGTCTCTGTGCAGGCCACTTGAGTTTTTCCAGTCTAGCCTTGGTAAATAGCCTTGGCTTTAGTCTTTATGGGCCTCACATTGTGTACAGGGGCATGCTGGAATGTTTGGGCTAGGCATCTAGTACTGTGTTCAAGGCAAAGTTGTACCATGTTCCCAGCTTACAGCCGGTAACAGCCCCCAAGACACCCCCTCAACATTAAATTTTCACATTGACAACTTGGAGTAGCTTTTTCAACTATCAGTTCCTTCCTGGTTAACAGAGTGACATAAAAAAATTGTGGCATTGCACACTGTGAACAGTGAAAAATGACCCCTTCTCTACTTTTAAATGAGTAAACAGCAGTACTGGCTTTAGATCAGTTAATATACAGACACTAATAGGTTACATCTATAAAACATATTATAATATTCACTGTTTTGAGGAATGTTAGAGGTATCAGCATTAGAGATAAAGTTCAAGAACCAATAGCCACTCACATATGAATGTGATGGTCAGATGTCCAAAAACCTTTGGCCATATTAGTGTATACACATATAATCATTAAAATTTCAAGTCTTGAATCTCTGCAATGAGAACTAATCACATATAACAATGCCTGAGGTTTCAGCAGCACAGAATGATTTATGAATGCTGTTCCATATATCAAATCTGTGACATTTGGGAAAATACTTTGATTTGACTTCTTGACTTCCATCATTTACAGCCACAAAATGCAGATTGTCTCCTGGAAATTGTGTGATAAATAGACCATATTCTGCATTCAGGAATAAACACTTGATGATGAAAGATCCACAGTCTGAATGTTAAAATACAGGCCATTCATCTTGCTGTAAGTTGTTGTGTTTTTCACAATTTCATGCTGAGGTCATTAGAATAGTAGAATACTGCATTTCTGTATCATTTAGCGTTTCCCCAGAATCCTGTACTTCCAAATTGTGGTGAGTTTGTTTATGTTAATGGTGTATTGACATTTCTCGAGCCTATTTGTATGAATATGCACATTTTCTCTACCTCAAGGCTACCAACAGAAACTAAATAAGACATCTACCACTAGTGCTCAGATAAGTGCTGCCTTACATAGATTATTTGTGTAATTAATTAGTTTTCCACTAAGCGGCAGTAGAGATACAGCACAAAATATTAATAAACTAGTTTGAGGGTCTTATCTAGGTTGTTTCACTGGCTTGTGCAAAAGGTTCCTGGGATAGACTCCAGATTTACTGCAGCCTTGACCAAGATAAAGTAGTTACTGAGGATGAATGAATGACTGAACAAATGAATGCTAGAAGTGAATATATATCAGGCCCTCTTACTGACATTTTACATTATATTAACATTTATTACATATGTTGACCCCAGCAATGATTACATTGTGTTTCTCTTTTTGTGTAAGATCAATATTTTCTGGTCCACAGCTTTCACCCTCAGCTACAGTAGAGAAAAAAAAGACTGTTTCACGTGCTGTTCACAGGAAATTGAAGTGAAAATCAAATCCAAATGCATAAACACTTATTCTCCAAAAGGTACACTGATCGATAAGCACAAATGCATTTGCTGCATATCAATACTACACTGTAGTACCTGATACTATTAAGTTCTTGTGGAACTTAGAGTATGTTATATGGGGCAGTATATGATACGAAATTTCATTGTCATTGGAAGATGGATTGCTGGCCATATTTGTGTTTTCAGATTGTAATAATTTTACTATGTGCTTGTAAATGTCTACAAGCCTAATAAGCTTGATATATCTGATATAAACAGTATATGTTAAGTTTGTGGCCACCACTATACCCATATGTGGTTCTTTCCTAAACTGTTGCCAGAAAGTTGGAAGCACATAGTTGATTAGTATATCCATGTATGCTGTAGCATTTACTGGAATAAGAGGCCCAAACATTTTCTAGCATGACAATACCCCTGTGAACAAGGTGAGGAGACATAGTTTGTCAAGGTTGGTGTGAAAGAACTAAGTGGCCTAAGCTTCATCCCTGAACCAATTTGAGTATGATGGTAAATTTTCCTCAAACCTTTGCCCATATAGTGTATCTGCTTTAACTGTACAACATGCCGTACAATGCCTTCTTCAATTTAGGTCTGGAAGATGCTTTGCCTTAGGTGGCTTCTTGTAATTTTTTTTAACCTTTTTTACCCAGGAACTTTGTGGATGCTAGCTGCTCTCAAATGGTAATTTGACTGGCATTACCTATTTTAACTGCCACCCATACCCCTTCATAAGTTAAGTCTAGGTTATTTAGATATTATTTAGTCTGAGAATTTGTTCTCAGACAGGCATTTGTTTATTAATGGTATATGAACAGGTCCTTAGAGTGTTCTGTATCTGTGGACAATTTGCTTCTAATTCAATTTGTTTTATGCCCTTTCGTCGTTTTTAGCAATGCAGTGTATGTCAGTAAAATTGTAAAATAGTTAAATACATTATGTTCAGATGGAACTCTAGAACTTCTTTTATGTTTCATTTTTAGTTTTAAGAACACACTTATTTCCAGATTGTTGGTGTCTTGTTATAAAATATCATTCATCTTTATCCTGGTTACGACTGTGGTTGATTCTAATCCTCTCTTTGAAACATTGCGGCCCAGGTGGGAATACACTCTGGGTGGGACACCAGTCCATCACAGGGCACCATGCACACACTCATTAACACATTAATTTACCTTATTAATATCTATCACATGCTTGAATCCTGGCACTGCCACAGCCATCTGCTGGGAGTCAGAAGAGCAAAATTAACCATGCTCTCAGCATGGGAAGGAAGCATTATTCTCACCCCTCTCATTCAGAGTGAAAATAACCAATTATAAGCATATGTGAGCTTATGTATGAGGAAGAGGGCAGATAGTGCTAGTTCTAGCACCTACATTAGGTGGTAAAAGGAACTTCCCTTAGATTTTCAGCCAAGAGTCATTGGGTATCTTTAAACAATGCCTAAAGTCCTACCTCAACCTCAAGTACTAAAACTATGAAAATGTCCAGGTTCGGTTGGAGTCAAGCAGTCATATATTCCATTTTATAAATAGATTCAAGTTTTTTCAATCCATTGGGCCATTTTTGGAGGGTGTGGCTTTATCCAGTTAATTGTTATGGGTTTTCGTGCACAAGAGTACACAATATTACTTCCCAACAGAGTTTTAGACTGGTGGTATTCGTAGTCTGTGACCTAGTGAACCAGTATCAGGATGTGTTCATTGATAGAGACTTCAAAACTTCAGACTTCAGACTATGTCTGTACGTTGCTCTGGATCAGGCACCCACCAAATGCTATAAATGTAAATGTAAGAAAGAGTTTGAATAAATTTAAATGAAACTAAAATTGCACACAATTGCACACATCTGAACATTAGTCATAATAGTAATATACTGTTTTGCCACTGATCTGTATTCATATATTATATTTTTATATATTCAATATATGTTTTCCTCTTTTGTACCTGTATAGTTTAATACTATATTTACTGTAATTCTATTCTTAGTCAGTTTTTATTCTATTTTTATGACAGTCAGAAAAAGCATTCCACTGCAAATTGTGCTGTCTGTGATTGTATATGTGACCAATAACATTTGAATTTCAGCTTGAGTCTAGTGAGTGGGATCTGGCAAGAAAAAACTGGAGAGAGAAAAAAAGGCATAATCCAACTGGGAATGTGTTTTTGGAAGTTGGGAGAATACTAGGAAAACTAGAGGAAACCAGTGTGGGTGCAGGGAAACTGTGAAATTACACAGACACACACATCCGAGGACCCTGCTGAAGTGTGGACAATATTCTAGTTGTCATTGTTTTTGTGTATGTGTACACATTTCCAAAATCATTAATAAATAACTCATGACCTTCACCAGACCTTCACTAAAAGCATTTCACTTGCCTTTTTTATTCACATAATACAAATGTAGTTTAAGTGCTCCCAGTGAAAAATAATTGTGCCAAATCAAAAGTACTGTTAATTTCCTGCAGCAATAACCAAATGTTCAAGCACATAAAAGCTCATGCTGACCTTAAGGTTAAAGATGGTCAAATATCAAATCATATTTTGTTGGTCTACTTTCAGGATAGTGCTAAAACTTGAAATATTTCTAAAAACTCCAATAGATCCTTGACATAATTAAAAAGCTATTGCTAACACGAATCTTCTGCCTCGTTAAAACTCTTCATCCTTGTCGATGGATTCTGCTGGGTAGCACTTACTGAGCGGAGTCTCCAAAGAGTAGCTCCTGTGCTCTGATGATAGCATCACCTTGAAATTAGACCATGAATTATAGACTCAAGGTTTTGCGAAGGGCAGTCTTAGCCAGTTTGTGACGTGACTGCACATTTGTAATGTGTTGTCAGCGGAAAAGGTAGATTGTATGGGAAAGACTAGAGTAGAAAGACGAGCAGATTAATGAACAGTTCATTATGACAAGAATCAGTATGATTGGAATCAGTAAGAATCAGAATAAGTACGATTGGCTGTTGTCACCAGATGGTTAGAGTTTTATACAGAAGAACCTTTAATGAGAGACACAGTCATGATAAAGCAACTGAGTGTCAGGATAGATAGATTTAGAGTGGGGACTTGCTTTCAGGTGATCTTACTCTTAAGATTTTTGACAGTTTTTGAATTTGACCTCACAAGTGCTGGCCACTTGAACAAAAACTTAATGGGTTTGGGTTTCGGAGTACTTTTTTAAAAAAAGGCAAAAACAGCTTTTTCCCACAAATTGCAGAGCCTGACTGCAATTACCATGTGATAATATATATATATATATATATATATATATATATATATATATATATATATATTAATAAAAGGCTTAGGTGTATTGCTTTGTCATCATAATGCAAAAAAAAGTGTTAAGGTCAGACCCATTATACTGTAGCACAACTCAGGTTTTAATGTGAACTGTAAGATTGTGATCTGTTCAAGCATTCAGTGGAGTGGAAACCATTTTAAGCAGAACAAATAAAATAAGAAAAGTGTCAACAGTGTCCCTTGATTTGTATTCGAATCTGAAGTACATAAAAAAATACAATAAAAAAAAAATCGTCCACCAGACCTTAATACAATGGACTGTATTTATCAACATGCTCTTCATTATATTATCAATTTATGAAAAAAACCCAAAACAAAACACCAAACATATCTTGTGCTTCATCAGTGAAGAACTTTTTGTATAAATTTCTCTTGAAGTTGCTGTGTTATCATATTAACCTCAGGTCCTTTCAGCTCTGAAATTTCCCTCTTGTTAATTTGCATATGAAAGAAACAAAAACGAGGAACATGTATTGTGTACGATTGCGGTGATGTTTTTATATCAGTTATTACTGGAACCTTATGACATTCTAAAAGCAGTTATTTAAAGCGTATGTATAAAGGTTGGAGTGACTACTCATAATTCCCATCATAAGCTACAGACTAATTCATCAAATGTCTGTTAGACTCTATCATTTCTATGATTCATCACTGTTCATTAGATATGCCTAGTATGCAATCATGTCAATATGCAATTACTTTAGATTCAATTTCTTTATGGATAATGACCTTATATTTAGCAAACTACCCATGATTTATTGCAGTGAGATGACAATTTGTAGTGCACTGAAATTTTTATGACCTGTTACCTTCTTTAAGCAGTAAATTATCTCATGTTATTAGAGTAATTACTGACTGAATTTTTTTGGCCCATTTTACTATATTTATTCATTAGTATGCAGTGTGTAAAGAAAGACACTGAAAAAAAACACCCAAAAACCAACAAACAAAATAAAACTTAAACTACCAAGATATAAAAATATTGGCTGTTATATTATATTATATTATATTATATTATATTATATTATATTATATTATATTATATTATATTATATTATATTATATTATATTATATTATATTATTTAATTATTTTTTACACAAATGGGGAGATTATGTTCTTCATGTCTTTTTCTTAAGATACCATACCTCATGCACCACAATTCATAATTCATGGGGGCCTTTGCTCTATTTTGTAGTCCTAAACCTTTACATGTAAAAAATTCAGATGCTATAAAACGTTCTCAATTACTTATTCATTCTTATTATCCATTTGTGTACCATTATCCCATTGTTACAATGCTTTATTGTTATTTAAAATATGCACCGAAAATAGGCAAATAGATGACGAAGACAAATGAGAACAACAGGAAGAAAACAGGAAGATATTATGGTAATTGTATGATAACAAACTCTGAATTTTGCAAGTTCATCAAAGTCTCTGCTTGGAAATATATAAGCCTATTTTTTTCTTACTGCAACAGAGAATGTAATAATGTCAACAGATGCAGTATTTTTATTTCTCAAGCTTGTGTTAAGTTTACAGGTGCATTTACCCCATGGAAGTTGATGCACAAACAATTGCTATATTTAACCACTGGCTTGGGCTGGAAAGTTGTTTCAACTCGACACCCACAACCTTGACAGAAGAATTGAGGCAGAAATAATGGATTCCAGGGGGAAACAAATGGCGGTTGTCCCACAAATTGGTGTCTGGAAAGCCACAAAACCCTGGCTATGCTATGTATCAGCTCATTTAGACTCTGGTTTTGCTCTATTACATGTCATCACTGGTGATGATTATCTTTATTGTCATATTATATCATGCCCACATGTAAAATCCCTTTCTCTGTATATCCTACATTACAAGGAAGCTCAAGGTTGGTCATGGCATGGCATCCCTGGAGTGAGTGACGATTATAGCTCTTGCTCCTCTAGTGAATGTAATACACTTAACTCTGCTCAAAATATACTGACATTAGTCTAAGTATGTTGAAAGCTACACGGGTGATTCATGACCAATAACAATAATAAGCAATAATAATAATAGTAAAGTGTATATAGCAGAAAATCACAAGTCTCAAACAGGATGATCTGTAAATAATTTATTCCAAATACTGATCTTTAATATTGACCTACATAAAGAAATATTGCACAACAGTTCTTTTGACTAAAAATGGAATTACTGGATTGGATTTACTGTACAATTTCCCATCATTTGTATTTGCTACTAAAAAATTAACAATAAGTACTATATGAATAATTTGATCAAAAACAATATGGTCATCTCTGACTTTTGAACATTTCTGTACATATAATGCACTTTATCTTCTCAAAATAACGGCAAGAGCTGAGCACTCAAAGACGAAAAATTAGTCCAGACTGATTTGTAAGGTTTTTTGTTTATCAGCAGTTACTCATCCCTGTTGCTATGATACCCCTAGATTAGTTCTGGTGCAACCACTTGCAACCAGATAATTAGTAGAATGGAGTCCACCTGTGTGCAATTAAAGCATCACATGATCTCAACATAAATACGCCAGCTCCTGGACGGTCCCACAGTTTGTAAGAATATATCTCATGAAGACCATTCCAAAAATAATGGAGCTAGAAAAACAATTCCAGGACAAAGTTCTGAAACCTCTCTATAGAGGTGTCCATAGTATGTGTAGCATCTTGTTATAGTGTATTTAATAGCAGAGATTGGGAAACTGGGCCGGGTTCAGAACAAGATGGATGATGCAAAATAGAAGGTAATCCAAAAGAGTTGAGGTTCACCATTTAACAGGACAACAACCTTAAGCACATTGCTAAAGCTACAGTAGAGTGGTTCAAATCAAAAAACCTAAATGTGTTAGAATAGCCCAGTCACATGCCCACTCAATCTGAATGAGAATCTGTGTCAAGACCTGCTGTTAACCAACAGCCTTCATCTAACCTGACAAAGTCTGAGCTCTTTTGATTACTATAATGAGTAAAATGATCAGGATCCAGTTGTGCAAAGCTTATAGCGAAATACATCTGCTGTAATTGTTTAGTATAATTCTAATTGTAAAGTATAATTCTATCAAAACTTGGTTCTAGCTAGTGTTGTTCCAGGGCATGAATTCGTATGCAAACAACCCATCGATCCCTTTTTTGTTAACTAACCATTGTGTCACAATAAATACCGTAAATAATGTCAATAATGATTTGCAGCTTCAGTTGTTAGATATCTTGCGTAAATCAGGCGGCAAAACTCTCAGTTAAGTTCATGTCAATTTCAGGATGTAAGACTACAAAATATTTTCAAGGAGATGAATATTTATGCAAGGTCTGTGCCAAGTCATAATAGGTCTTAAGAGGACATTATTTAAAGGAATAATGGCTTTCTAAATTAACATGTATGCATGCAGAGAGAAAACCCTGAGAGTGCAACAAAGCCTTTATCCTGGCAGCTGATATCCAACTAACTGAAAGCCTCCAGCTCCACCGGCAGTGTGAGAGAGAAAAAGAAAGTGTTGTTTATAGGTGTTGTGGGTGTGGGAAAAATAATCCAGCACAGAAAAAATGTATGCACTGAAAAACAGGGCTGGAAATTTTTCTTTGTTTTCTGTAGCTGTAAGTCTTAGGACAAACTTGACCACATTCTAAGGGGAAAATGGATGCTAAGCGGACAGTTTTAGTAAGGTCCGCTTAATATGATCAAAAGTATACGAACACCTGACCATCAAATTCATATCAATTTATTGAAAATCCCATTCCAGATTTGGTCCCCTTTGGTGTTATACCTCCACTCTTCTTTTCACTAGATTTTGGAATATGGATTTGCCCATTCAACCACAGGAGCAAGGTGTCATGTCTGTGTCTGCTCTGTGCAGGTCAGTGCCAGTATTGTCATTGTCATGCTGGAGAATCTTTATGCTGCACCATTCAAAACATTCTACATGATTGTGTGGCCCCAACTTCATGTATACACTATGGGGAAGACCCTGGTTTTGTGTTGGTGGGCACATGTTTGCCCATATTGTGATCAACATTTGCTCATGATAATATTATAAATAAGGGAAGAAAGACCAAGAAACAATGTGTGTAAATGGTCAAATGGAAATACAAATTAAGTATATAAGTGCATACCCTGACATGTACATGTACAATCTATTTATATAATGAGAATGAGATCAAAAAGTACTTGTATGTGGTACCTGAAAACAGGCAAAAGGTTTTGTTTTGTTCTAAAACATATCTCCTACCACATTTACTATAATGATAGGGTTCATCTCATACAGCCAGTGTCCAAATCAATAAAGACTGTTACAGCTGCTAAAAGAACCCTGGACCTTCAGGAGGCCACATCACATAGACTCAATCAATAATCTGGAAAGTATAATTCACCACTGAACCCCTGACTGCTTTTGTCAGTAATAGAAGAGGTATTGCTATTGAGTGATATGACCTTTGGTATGTTCTTCCCCATGTTTAATATGACAAGATTAGAAGCAAGAGTACACTGTAAACCACACTGGGTTAACATTAAACTGTGTACAAAATAGTCCAATTAGTGTGAAGTTAGTGCAGAACACAAATTAGTCCATTAAGTAGAGCATCTTTAGCAGACACACACACGCTGAATTCTAATGATGCTTCGGCACAGGTTGGAGTTTAGGCTAAAATTAGAGTTAAATTGTGAAAATCTTCAGTTCTTCAGTGAGAGGTTCTTGTATTAGAAGTCCTTGCAATGGCTCTGGAGACAATCTTAGTAACAACAGGCGCAAGGCAGGAGAAGTCTAGTGGTATGAACTTGGAGAAGCACTGAATAAACTCACAGAGACGTGAAGAGAACTTGCATAGAAACTCAGACATTAACCTGAGATTACAATCGAACCGGGAATCCTGGAGCTGTAAGGCAGTCCACTATGCAACATCATCACCCTGAATCAGTTCATTTTTGCTGTAATTTGGCTGATGTTGACTGGATAAAACGGAATGATTTTCTTTAAAAAATAGTCAAAATTCATGAGAGTTAACAAGCATATTGCAGACCACATACTTAAAAGAGCGACTTAAACTCTATACTGTGACTCCAATAAGCTGAAAATTTAGGATGAAAGTTGAATTTGCTTAGACTATTCACTTATACTGCACTCTGAAAGCTTGACAAGGCAGCACTTTCTGCATTTTTTTTTTTTGTTGATTTGAATAATTTATGAGTTTTTATTTCAGTCTACCCATTTAAAGGTAATCAAAGCAGGCTGTAATTAATTCCTGAAGAAGACCTTTCAACATTGCTCCAGGGCTCTTAGCTGGAATTTGCATTTGTAATGGTTTCCCACAAACCTCAACATCTTGTGTAGCTTTTCGGTTGGTCTCTACATAGCAAATATTTAGGTGCACAAAATTTCGTCCCAATTATCACATATGTCCCATTCCTTCTTGTTTGTTTCTATGGGTTGTACATGAAAAAATGTTTTATACCATCTTATAAACACACACACACACACACACAGAGAATAAAAGCATAAAAACATCCTGTTTTTTAACGCTCAAATGTATAAAGACCAGCTTGTGTGTTTGGATGTCAGCTACAATATTTTAATCTATGATACTGACAAGACTCCACTTGATTTAAAATCAAATTGAATTAGCATTACCTTAACTTCTTAGTTTTCAACATGGTTATCCATCATACACTATTTAATTACTGCTAAAACAAACACTTGGAGGGCTGGCTGTAGGCAACGTGCCTGGAATGGTTATCACAGGATGGTCTGTGTGTAAGAGCACAGGGAGTTACTGAGTGCCGTGACTGACACACGCGTTTTATGGATGAGCTCCCTGAGGCTCGCTGGGAATATCTGTCTAACTGCAGCTGCTTGAGGATTGAATTAGCCTTTTGATCCACTAATCAATTTGGAAAGGGGGTAAAATTAACAGTGGAGTTCCTTACTTATCATCAAGAAGGAAATAAATCACTTTGGGCCGTTGGCAAAGTGGAACAAAAATCCCTTAGTTGGATATGTTCCCTTAGATCTACAAGCTGATCCATAAAAAACAACTTGTTAGTCTTTATGACTCGTGATGCTTAATCTGAATGTAATAATAATGAGGGTTTTTTTTTCTCACTGAAAGATAAATTGTCATTTTCCTTAAAATTGCAAGTATAACATCCATATTTATTCATCACAAACAAAAACATTCTCTGTCATTATAAAAGGTCATCTTTACCCCCATACGACTCATTACAGGGCAGAGCTAAAGCATTTCAGAAGAGCCGGAGCACTCGTAGACAAAGTGGGTGAGTCAGTAATGATGACACAAAGCCCTGAGAGAAACTGAGATGATTAATGGGGAGCGAATAAGAGTCAAAGCAACTTTACACATTGCACTGACCAGGAAACTGGGTCATGCTCAAGACTTCAGAGATGCTGAAAAAGACAGAATTTCAGAAAATGCAGCTGAATGAAATCTTGAATGTTTCCTGGATGAGACACACACACACACACCTAAAAAAAAAAAAAATTAAGTTCATGCAGCCCTTAAGAACGGTGATAAACTTTTTTGGTCCCAAGAGGATGAGCACTTTTTTTTTCTGAACTTAACATGTTTTATGCATTAAGTACAAATAAGTAATTCTGGACATCTCATAGAGTTCATTTTCTTTTCAATTTTAATTACAGCGTTGGTACGATTAATGCTTGTCTTATTTTAGGGTCAAATTGATGAATATTTATTTATTTGCAGAAAATTGTCTTGACCTCTGGTGACATCTTATTACATTTCATTAGTCTAACTAGCCGAGGCTTATTTGACTCTCAAATAAGTCATTACCTCTAAAAACCTCTGACCTCTATTGATTTATTAGCACAGAAGAAAGTCAATGGTGTCATTAAGTAGATAAACAAAAACAAAGCTGATTGAGATTACCAAAGCTTTTTTAAAAAACTATATTGCATAAATTAAAATGTAAATTGCGTTATATAATAATAATAGTTATCTAGTAAAAAAAATTATGAAATAACAATTCTAAAAACAAAATCTAAATAAAGATTATGAAGCGTAGTCTTTTTTTCAGTACTGGTATATCCATTAATTTACAGAAACCTTGACAGTCCTGTATGTCTAAGGTTTACTAATAAGATTTTTTAAAAAAATTTTTTATATCAGTGTGCAAGCAGAATTTATAATAAGCACAGGCATATTTGCAAACAGCAAATAAGGTTTTGTCATATTTGCAGTATGATAATGACTTTAATGAGGACCACATCAGAGTGATCTTGGAAAAACTGTAATAGGAACATCAACAGAATCCACAGCAGCAGTTAAACTGAAACCCAACAAAAGGTGCTTTTGGACTGATTTTGACTCTCTGGATGTAATCTGATTTCTTCTGCAAGTAATTCCAGATGGTTTTGATTCTTCTTCTTCCTCTTCTTCTTCTTCTTCTTTTAATCTAAAAATTGGTCTGTTTTACAATTAATATTTGGAAAAACTTCTTCTACTGACACAAATGCAGAAGGCATAAAATAAACAAGACAAAATCAATAAAAAAGAATTTTCAGATGTCTGACTTGCACAGATTTGTAAGTGATAGTTAGTCAAGCTTCATAATTTCATACCGGACGCCCTCATCATTGCCATCTCTACAGATAAAGAGAGTTCCACAGGGGATCCTGCAGTCAGACCCTTTTGAGCATTATAATCAAATACAGAATATGCGCAGTGAGAAGGCTGTACTTTTTCTGATGGATAGTTATTGATCTGGAATTTGCTTTTCCAGCAATTACTTGTCCAGCATGCTAAAGAGTTGTATCTAATCAATGTTGATGTGCACCAGATACATGCAACATCATTTTCTGGCGTTAAAAAATGTAAAAGACTGAGGTGTCTATGCCAAACCATTGATAGCAAATCGCAAAAAACCAAAACGGTGTGACAGCAACCTGACAGGTAATATTTTTCAAAATGTTTTCAGTGCAGAGCAAATATGAAAGTGAAGATGATAATACAAACTGAATTCACTGACATAAAACTGTGTATAGCTGTGGTAAATTGTCAATCAGGATGTTCTTGGCAGTCCCATTTGCCATGGAAGGCATGTTTTGCATGTTCCCTGCTCATTTGTTTTCTTTGCCTTTCTATTCTATTGGCCTGTTCTGCATTCCTACATTCTTAGTAAATTTCTTATTTGTTCGCAGTCAAATAACAGAAATAATCAGAAATATTGCTGGGTTACAATTTATTAAAGGTATTCATATCCCAACAAATATTCCTTTTGTATGAATTTATATAGCCTGGTCACATAAATTGGGTTTGCTCAGGCAGGCGAATAATATTCAACAATGCATAACGCCCTGACCACCTTCTGCTGCTGGTCTCCTCTTCTGTCCCTCCTCATTGTGCTCATTCTTTGCTCACGTCCTCCCCAAATGTCATGATTCATTGTGCTATTAAAAGAGATGAGTGGAGGAGCTGATGAGGGCATGGATGCATAGTGATACAGAGGCATAGAGAGTCTCTCGTCCTCTTCCCTACCACACTGCTCCCTGTTTATTCCCCAGTGCTCATTAGCAACCTTGGCCTGACAGCGTCTCCTGCTGCACATCCACCAATTTTCTCCAGGTTTTCCTCGCTATCCATAGCCAAATCAGTGCCTTTCCCAGGTGTGATCTCAGGCTCTGCACTATATGAGCCCTTTATTAGTGCAGAGTAGTGACTGCAGCTGACATTGTGACCATGCCTCAGGTCACGTGCCTTCAATCACCACACCACAAAAACAACCAAAACCCTCAAGAAGAGATATAATTTCCCAAGAAATGTCAGAGTTG
Organism: Hemibagrus wyckioides; assembly: GCF_019097595.1. Classification (NCBI taxonomy): domain Eukaryota; kingdom Metazoa; phylum Chordata; class Actinopteri; order Siluriformes; family Bagridae; genus Hemibagrus; species Hemibagrus wyckioides. The sequence goes on from NC_080713.1 coordinate 19,167,168, forward strand.
ACATGGCAAATCAGCTCTCACATTATTGTGTTGTTTGCACAAATAAATGTCAACACTGGAAGTGATCCATTGACCTTCTGGTTGGTGTCACGTAAAGTCATACTGAATTTATAAAGGCAAGTTACTAGCTGTCTTTAGTAAACTGAAACTCAAATATTTCAATGGATAAAAACTACCCTTACAGGAAAGTCACACAGGCTTCACATAAGAATAATCAGGATTCACATACAAATTTTACAAATAGCATTATTGGACATTTCACAGGTTAACCTAGTGAACAGACATAACATGTTTAAAAGTAACATTTTAAAAGTCACATGTAAAATACATGCTCAAGTAAAATGCATGTAATTTTTTGTCACATTTGGTCATGTTTAAAAAAGAGTAGATATTTCATCATCAAAGTCTCATCTCATCAATGTACCACTGGTAATAACATCACTGAAGAACAATTATGAATGACATCTTTGACATGTTTCTTTAGAGATCAGTATATTTCTCAAAATACAAACTTTCATCATTTTCTTTACTACTACCACTTACATAAATACGTACATACATACATACATACATACATACATACATGATCATATAGGGAAACGGTAGCTCAGTGGTTAAAGTTCCAGTGAGTTCCAGGACCACCAAGATGCCACTGTAGGGCCCTTGAGCAAGGTCCTTAAACCTCAAAATCTCAGTTGTATAAATGAGAAAAATGTATATGGGTGTCTGGATATGGGTGTCTGCCAAATGCCGTAAATATATATGCATGCAGGGCAGCTGATGCTATGCTTACAAGGTTAAATTGGTCATTTAATTAAAAAGTGATAGTGAAAAGGTTGTGTCAAGTTCTATAAAATTGTTTCTCATTTATGCTTGGATCCCATCACTGACATTGTAAAACAGTGCCAATGAGAATCATTTTTTATTTTCAGATTGCCTTAAAGTAGGAAGTACATGAATATACAAATTCCTGCTAATTGGCTAATCTTTGACAACCATCCATACACTGACCCATTTTGTTTTACAAGCATCTACACACATTTCATAACCAGCTCAAACACGTTGCTTAAGTTCTAGGAAAACATCTGGTTACATTTACCTGCTGTGGTATTTCTTCATGATGTTAGCAATATGGCCTCACAGACTATTTAGTGCATCCCAATTATAGAACCCTGGTTACTCAGCAAAATGACTTACTCCCTTTAGTGGTACATTTGGGGACTTTGTGCTCTAATAAATGACAGAGTAAAACTCAGTGGCTTTAAATGCAACTCCAAGCTATTGATTTATCTAATGTGTGGAATTGGTTTTTTGTTACCACTATGAACGTTATATTTGTGTCTGTATCAGGTAGTCAATTGCCGATCAGTGGGACAAAACTTAACCAACTAAAGAGAAAGAACAATTATTTTTTTCAATAAAAGGCACAAAACTGAGCATAAAATTCCTTGTGTTACAGTGTTGGAATGTATTTCTGAAAAATTCACATTCTGCACTGTAACGAATTCACTGCAAAATATCCGCAATTGACTGTCAGCAGGATTCATAGTAAAGTGGTCAAAAATATTTACTGTAATTGCTTTCAAATGACTGTAATATACTGTTTTACAGTAATTTGCCAGCAACAGAGTGCATTTAAAGTAAATCCTATTATCACAAATACCATTAATACAAATCTCTTATTACATATATTATATAATAATATTACATTATTATATAACTCTTATTATTTAAAGTAACTTGCAGTCGACACAACTGAGCAGTTGTGGCAGCTTGGAAGTGCAAGGATTTGAACTCACAACCTTCTAATCTATACAGCAAAGCCTCAGCTAATGAGCCAAAACTTCATTTAACAAGCATGCACTGATTCACCTTTACCATCAAATTAACATAATTTAAATAATGACTAAAGCAAAACTAGCATATACTATATATATATAGTACACTGGAATGCAAAAAGTTTGTGTTCACCTTAAATAAAAAGCACAAAAATTAAGGGCATGCTGCACTGAACTCTGGGTAATTGTGTCTTTCTAAACCCTGGAAGAGGAGCATTTCACATTTGTAATTTAGAAGTGGGGTTGTACCCTCGGTTATGAAACCCTGCTCCAAACAATGCAATGCAGAACATGTGCAGTGCAAAACAATGGAGTAGAATGTTATGTCTTGATGCTTAGCTACAGACACCCAATCTGTAATGGAACACATGCCTCATATCGCTTGCTTTGTATAGTCACAGAAACCCTGCATGTTGTGTAAACAGTAGTTGCAGCTTTTGAGAGAAAAATAAAAAAAATGTCACATTTTCTTGCCATTGTACGTCTCAGGTAGCTGACAAAACAGCCAAGTAGGATTTACAAGGAGACAATTTTTCTCACTGATGCAAAAGTGTGAGATATGCCATTCTGTATTTATCCAGTCATGGTTGTTTACAATGCAAAGATGCAAGTAAGACGGTTAACCCTGGGTTTAGAAATATACAGTGTGAAACCTTGTCTTATGAATGTCCTGGATTCATTTCCAACCCTGGGTAAATTGTGTGAAACTTGAACCAAGATAACTCTTGAACAGGATTCTGTTTACCCAGGGTTAAGAATGACCCAGGCTTTCAAAGCTCTCACTTTTCCGAAGTCAACACAGTGATAATCTTTACCTTGTGTATTCTGTTACTTAATTGTGAACCAATGTACTCCTCTAATTGCCCAACTGTTTACCCTATAATCCTGTAAAACAAAGAGTATTTGTCCTTTAAATAAATACCATAAATACACACCAATTTTAGCGTATCTCTTCATTTTCCTCCCTGCCTGTAGGATTGTAAATGCAAAATGCATGAACTGTTGGATAAAAAGACACCAGTGTGAGTCAGCACAGTGAGTCAGAGTTATACTCAGAGAAAGAAGGTCTCTCTTGTCAAACCTTTTGCAAAAATGCCTCCATACCAACAGATAATGAAAACCTTTGATCTTAGGATATATTGGCCTTGATATTTCCCTCTTTGCGACCTGAAGTAGGAGAAAGCAGGCGGGTGAAGGCAGGAAGTCAAATGTATTTATAGGAATTCCCAGTGCATGTTGCTAATCACAAGAGCAAGTACACCTCCAACAGCACTGCACTGACCACTAGAGAAATCACAAACAAAAAAAATCAAAGCAAAATGCTATAGGTAATAAGAAGGAGGAGATGCAGGAGATGCTTGATATGCAGAAGAGGAGCATTACTTTATTTTTAAGAGGGCAGAGACCAGCATAATTTGGTTATTACTTTGCTATAGTACAACGTAACAGTTTTTCAGATCTTGTGGGTGTGTTTCAAGTAGATAAATCAGAAAACAGCAGCTATCTTGTGCTTAATAATTAAAACCGGGCTACAAAAGGGGTTGAAGGGCAAAGTATGCTACTTCAGATTCATAAAAACATTATCTAAAGTTGCAGATGAAAGCATAAAAGTCAAAGCTGTGTAGTGAGTGACTTGGCATATCCACACTTACAGGGTATCATAGCAACCATGTGAAAGAAAGGTCAGAAGCATCAGGGTGCCTCAACCTGCTGCTCAGGAAATCAGAGGCCGTAGACGGACCACAAGATTGAGAGGAAAATCTCCACATTTGAGCCACTGGTGCTGCAGTCAAGACCTTGTTATCTCAGTTCACTCTGAAATAGAAATGTTTCCATCTTAAGAGTGAGTTGGGAAGATCATTAGGTAGTCAGACTTTCTCTAAAGGTCACTGCATGTTCTGTCAGTTAGAACTTCTGAGTGAAAAAAAGTGACATTTGGTCCTCAAATGATTCTTTCAGAAGGTCTTATTGATAATCTGTTTAGCATGTCTGGACAATTGAATATAGAATCTCTAATTTTATAGAAATATCTCTCTATATCTGAAAATAAAAAGTGTTTTTATAAATCTTATCATATAAAGTATACCCAGCAAAAGCTAGAAAGCTAGATGTTTCTGAGAGATGGACTTATCACTTATAAGATGTTTTAAGTAATTGTGAAAACATTAACATGTCCAAAAGACCAGTACTGAAATAAATGAGATGTACAAAAACTTTTTCTTGATATCTAAATGCATGAAAAAGCATATCTTGATCTTTTTGAAAATGGAAACCATATTTTTGTTCTGAATCCTCATCTTTGAAATTCAGGGATTAAAAGATTTAAACTGTTTTGGATCAAACCAAATTCCATCCTGGCCTAATATTGTCAGAAGAAATCAGTATCTCTGAGCTCTATTGGACTATAGAGAAATGTACAGAACATATTCTAATGTTTCTATATAAACATTTTCTTTCCAAAGCCTGTGCTGTTCGGAACCGCCATGCCTGCATTCATAAGCTGTTGTTTATACATAAAATAATTGACAGTCAGAAATTCTGTTATTAGTAGTGATAGAAAAATGATAGCTATCCAGTCGGTGGTATATTTATATGAATATTTGCCCTCTAATAAAGACACATTAACATCTTTCTGATGAAGACATTGCCTGGATATAAAATGAGAATGACAGCAATGATTACAGTGATGTTGTGTTATCTATGCACAGGGCCAGATTTTTCAGCCAAGAAAAAAAACATACCCTTACCCCCTCCAATAAAAGTGTGCTGTAGTGCTACTGACAACCAAAACTGGTATGTGATACTGACAGCAAAATAAATGTACCTTATATTTACATTTATTATGACCATGCATGATTTTGGAGAGAGTTTTGGATGGAGGTTAGTAAGACTGTGAGCACTGATTACAGTGGCTTTAGTTAAACTGTATGTCAAATAGCCATGATAGGAGAAATCAGTTCTATTCCTGTAACTAAGCTGGTTTCTGAGCAGATTTTTTTGTTTGTTTGTTTTGGAGCTCTGATATACCCAGTTTGAATCTAAATTGTTTGCAGTTTTGTACATTCTCCCTTTGTCTGCATGGTTTCCTCTGGGTTTTTCTGGTTCTGATTACTGTAAATTGCCCATAGCTGCCCATAGGTTAATGTGCATTTCTGTTCCTCAATTTGTTTGTTATAGTTTTTAGGTGAGTGACAGTAAATGAACATTCATGATAAAGCTAAAGTTTCATAGGAGAACTCTTTCAAACTGCAAACTACAAGTTAAATCAAGCATATGTTTGTTTGAGACTGTAGACTGTGCAGATGATGTGATTAAATAAATGGTTTATATTTATATATATATATATATATATATGGCTGGTGGTTAGAAAAAAATGGAAACTTTCTATTATGGAATATTATATAAAATGAACAATGGATTTATATTAATAACATGCTATTTAACATGTTATCATTCATTCACATGGATTTGGAGTCAAATAATAAAGTATATTATAATAAAAAAGACTAATAATAAATATCGGCAATTAATTTTTACTGTAAAATAGCTAAAATGACCTTTTTTTGAAATTGAAATATTGAGCACTGGTGTTTAATTTTCAGTTTCCATTTCGCCATTTTGTCCAAAACGCATCTAAGATGCTAGCTGAAGAAGGCAGTAACAGCTAGCTAGCTAGACAAACCTATAAACAATACACTTTGAAAATGAAAGCAAATAATGCAAATGAACTTTAGGTAAACTGACCGAAACATAAACTTAAATAAATGTACAGACTCAAAGCAATTCTGACTGGCATTGATATGTGTAAGTGTCGGCAGCTCGATATGACATTCCCTTTTGTGAGATTTACCAATCATCATAAGCCTTGCATATAGGCAGGAAAAAGCTAAGATTTCACTGACAAAAAGCACCCACTCATGCTCCATTCATTCCCAGTAAAAGCCTGCTGTCCAGTGAGAATTCATCTTTCTTCCCATTAAAACAATGAATACCTTAAACACCTAACATACAAGTTAGCACTGTGTTGAGGGCATCAAAAGAGATTTTACAGCACGCTGCACTGCACAGAGTTTAATGAACAAACAGAGCGATACTGCAGTGAGATACTTGATCATTTGATTGGCTAAAATATTGAATTGCACCAAGACTGATGAATAATAAAGGCAGTTTGGCAAACATTTCATACACACATGAACCAAAAAATATTTGACGTCTTGAAGCTGCAAGTAAGAAAAATGGTTGTTTAGCTTCTTTATTTAAAATGAATCTGTTCAAGATGTTTTGCCTATTGTCACTTGTGGTAATGCCTCTGTATCCCAGGTTAATTACATATGACATTTATTTTTAAAATGCAGTGAGTTAGAAAAATCTACCCACTTGAGTGTATTAGGGTTAATTAAAATATACAAAAAGTAACATTTTTCATGGGATTTTGTAAGCTGGTCGCTTTAAACTTAATATTTTGCTTGGCAAAACTTTATAATGAATTGCAGTAACCCCATGACATAAAAAATAAAAGGTTTACTGTACTTACTGAACTCAGAAACGCATTTATTAAACACAGAGAAGTACATTTAATGTGTTTATTCTGCATATTTTATAGAATCTAATGCTTTAAATGTCAGTGTTAAAATCCTAGCAAACGTGTGTTTACTTATTTATTATTATTTTTTTAAACTTTCAAATAAAAAACTAAAAAAAACCTAAAAACTAACTAGGAAATGATTCACTGGTTGTTGAGGCTCATTTAGTCTAGTTCATCACCAATATAGATAATAAATAGAATGTTCCATTCTGTAGATACCATTACCATGACTATTGAAAATTATTTTCATTTAGCTTTTCGGCATTTTATCTACCGATAGCCTTGGCTTTACTGAACTGTAACACTATAGTGATATAGTGCTTTATTGAATATCTAATATCTCAACAATTCTCAGTGTAAAATGCAATTTTCATTACACTCCCCAGCTGTACTCCCAGTTGCACTTACATTTTTCATACAATGTCTAACATACTAATTCAATTTTAAAGCCATACCCAAGCACTTAATTGATTTCTTTTCAAACAGGGTGAAAAATTCTCAAAGGCACTTTGGGGTGGATGAGAGGTATTGTCTAGAGGGATTCTTATATGGCCTGCATGATGGAAAAAAGATCCCTTCGACAAAAACACATGCTAAAGACAGGTTGGAACAGAAAATGCGACTTCTCTGCAACCATATCTACTGTAGCTATCTACACTTCTCAACCAAAAAGTGCAACATTAAACAACGTAACACTAAAGACTTATAATAAATTAAGACTTATAATGTAATAACTGAGTGGAGATTCAGGGAGCACAGTGATCAGATTTAATTTGATCACTGTTCATTTTACACTTCCTACCAGATAGTTCCTATGCAGAAATGAAATTATGACCAAATAACATGAACCTGAGCTCGACTTGCTGTTGTTCGTCCTGTTTTCTGGTTTCCTCCCACCCCCTGCTTGTAGGTGTTGCACCTTGCCTAGATGTGAATGAGTGTGTGAAGGTGTGTGTGTGCAGGGTGCACTGCGATGGACTGACAACACACCAGGGTACTACTAATCCTCACTGGGATAAAGTGGTTAATTCATTAATAAGAATTATCATTAAAATGATCTTTGACAAAAGCAGTCTTTGCAGTTATCTCTGTGACAGTAACTGAAAAAAAAAGAAAATACAAGAGGAGCAATACAGAGCAAGCCTCTACTTTGTTGCTGTAAAAGTGCAGTATAAAAAATCCCCCAGTTTAGACTTTCATAGATTTTGGTGTTCTGTGTCTAAAATTGATCACTTCTCCAGTGGACTAACTGTGAAATCGATAAGTTGAATATGATACAGCTGTTAAAAACATTGCTCTTTTGGACAACATGAAATGTGGAAGACTGAAAAGAAACAGGGGATTCTAGGTGTTGTGGACTTGTATTTATAGCACATTTAAAAGAAAAATGACTGTTTCTGGACCGGTTTCTCTTTATTTCTCTTTTGCCTTGTGACTTTTTCCATTTTCTTTCTTTCTTTCTTTCTTTCTTTCTTTCTTTCTTTCTTTCTTTGTTTTTCTTTCTTTCTTTCTTTCTTTTTTTTTTTTTTTTTTTTTTTTTACAAATCCACTGGAGAACACTGATCCTACATCATCACTTCTGCTTGGACATAGTTCATGAGGATGAACCCAGGGCTGAAGCTGTAAGGTATTTGAAGGGGGGTCTTCTGCAGTGATATAGAGCTTTGACCTTTTCTCTGAGCCCAGACACTAAATCATTGTCTGTGCTGCAGATTTTCGCTGCTGGGTAAGATAAAGTGGATGGCTATATCAGGGGATCTGCTTCAGTGCCCTTTGAAATCCTCTCAATTAATTTCAGGGTCAGTAGATGTAAGGGCAGTCACCTTTGGTCAAAATAATCCTGAAAAATTAAAATTCTATGACTAAATTCGGTGGTACTCCAGTGCTATGGCCCACATGTTCAAAGCTGATTGCAGGCTAATACAGAACTCAGTAACTGACTGTGAGATGGGGTGATCATTATGAGTTCTATGTGTCACACATAAAAAAATATTAAATAAAAAATTAAAAAACATTATCCCCTGAAGTTGCATATGTCAAGTATGTGATAAAACTATAATAACAAACGATAATTGATAAACCAAATAAAATATAACAAATAAATGAATCGGGGGAAAAAATATCATCCAATAAAATGAATCAATAATGTAAAACAAATCACATGGCAAAGAATCAAGTGAAAATATATTAATCATAGGGGGATAAAATATGTCTGAAAAATAAATATCTCTTTAATGAAAAGTTGATATAAAAGTAAATGAATCATGTCGTAATGACAGGAGAATCTGTTGAACAGAATCAATTTCAGTTTTATGTACAAACTCCTGTGAAAGTATTGGAGCAGCAAGGCTAATTCCATTGTATTTCCTATACACTGAAGACAATTGGGTTTAAATAAGATGAAAAGTTTTAATATGAGACATCCAGATGTGTTAAACAAATCAGAACATGGCATATTTTGTTGTACAGCACACAATTTTTAGGGGAGTAGCAGTATTAAAGCAGATAGACCTAAAGTAAATGAAAGTATATAACATAATATTTGGTTGCATAACCAGTACTTACAATAACTACATCATGCTGGTGACTCAATGCCATTGGCAAGCTGTTGCATTGTTCTTTTGTGATTTTCCATGCTTGTTTTACAGCTCTTCTTTCACTTCTTGTTTTTTTTCCTTTCTGCCTGCTCTTCATGAGGTGAAATGCATGCTCAATTGGGTCTAAAACCTTCCATTTTTCCCCCTGATGAAGTCCTTTGTTGTGTTGGCAGTGTGTTTTGGATCACAGTCTTGCTGCATGATGAAGTTCCTCCAAGTTAGAATGATTTTTTTTTTTGTAAATTTGGCAGAAAGTATGTTTCTTTACGCATCTGAAATCAGTCTGCTACCATCATGAGTTACATCATCAATAAATATTAGAGCGCGCCTTCCAGAAGCAGCTAAGTAAGCCCAAGCTATGACGCTACCTCCACTGTGCTTGACTGATGAGCCGCTATCTTTCGGGTAATGAGCAGATTCTTTCTTTCTCCACACTTTGGCCTTTTCATAACTTTGGTCTCATCAGTCAATAAAACTCAGTGGTTTCCTTCTCTTTCAGGCCATTCCAAATTGCAGTATTGGCTATGACTGTCCATGATTGATTTTCCCTCTTTCCTCAGCTTCAAAGTGTCTTGCTTTTCTCCCATAGACAGATATTTGGTTTTTAAGTTGGTTTATCCTTTTTAACAATAAAATGTGGTTTTCACAGATGAAACATGCTATGAAATTTTTAAACAATCAATATAAAAGGGCATCTCTGGGCAGCAAGAAAAATGTCAATCACATGGCCCAATATTTTGATTACTTGAAAAAGGAGTGGATTTAAACAAAAGGTGAACAAAAGGAAGTGTTTTAAAACACATCTACATTTAAAAATCAGGAAATAAAATATGTGTTCTTTCAATCTTTCTTCTCAAACCCAGATGTATTCAGTGTATAATAAAAACAAAACAATTGGCCTTCCTGTTTCAATACATTCAGAGAGGACCGTATATAACACTTTTAACAGTGGAGATTGTCGCAAAGCAGCTTCCAGAACTTTGGATGTTGATTTATATTTAGATTCATAATGAGCAAGTCAGAGATGACAAACTTGCAGAGAACCTGAGAAAGAAACCATAAGACTTAAAACTGACCTTTTCTGGGTGACATTGGATAGTTTGATTATAATTCATTACTCTTTCACAACTATATGATATAAAATCAGCACTCTGATCTAAAAGGATCTTCAGTACATGCATCAAGGTCATTTGTCATTTACATCAAACGGTTGTTGCTTCAAATCTCCAGTATCCATATTAATTTATTTATTGAAATATGGGCGAGGCTTAAGCATAAACTATTTTGGTAAGTGCAATCTTCAAGGTATCTATATGGGACCATCCACAGCAATAGGCAATTCATGTGGAGCCATCCCCAGCAGCAAATGATTTCCAAGTGAATTAAGCTATATGCAGAATTAGAGCATCAGGATGGGCCAGAAATGTGTAGCTTCAAAGAGTGAGTGAGAGAGAGAGAGAGAGAGAGAGAGAAAGATAGAATTATTATTAGGTATACTGATTTTAAAAGGGTGTATATTGTGATCAGAGTGCAAATCCAGACTTAAAGACTGAGACGGTGTCTAAGTCATGAACATCAACTGTTTGGGGGACTTTTAAGAAAAAGCTCTGACCCCTGTTGATGTCTTCATCATTCTAGGTACTAATAAACAACCTGCACCATTGGGAAAAGGTCACTCAGGTTATATAGGGAGAGACCATTTGGTTTTTATAAGTTATTAGTAATATTTTACTGTATAATCAATGTAACATTTTACTAGGAGCCAATACAGTTTAGACAAGATAGGGATGATATAATCCAACTTTTTGGTAAGGACTCTGACTGCTGCATTCTAACTGGAGCTTGTTTATGCACCTGCTGGAACATCCAGACAGCAACGCATTACAATAGTTCAACCTGGAGATAACAAAAGCATTAACTACTTTTAATGTCATGAAATGAAATTATAAATCATATCTCAGCAATATTTATGAGATGCAAAAGGCTATTCTACTAATATCTTCCACTAATGTACAAATGAAAGAGTCACAACATAATCAGAAAGCTTACTTCTAGCTGCCTGTGGTCCTAGGACAAGTTAAAAGTTACTTCTCTCTTGTTGGATTTAAGTACACAATAGTCCCGGGGGCATCTGGGGCCTAATGTCCTTTACACATCCCTAAATTGTATTAAGCTGGTGTCTTTAATCAGGCATTGCTGAAAATAAATGATGCATGTGATTATAAGTTTATGCCAGTTTTTACTATAAGGGGTATGTCCTCCATATGTTAAGTCATGCTGATACAAGGCATTTCTGATACAAGGTAATTATGCAAGTGTCCATTAAATAACACTGAACGCTTTACCACTGCAAACTTCACACAACTGTGTATGACTGTGTATAACAAAGTATCTAGTGTGAGTATCAGTAAAATGATCATGCAAACTATACTTGCATGCATAGGCTTATAAGAAAGCAATAAGGACGAGCAAACTGATCACAAAAAGCTCTCCACAGCAGCAGGTGCACAGAAAAGACATTTGTTTAGAGACCACTGAGAGGTGATCATTTGAAGTCTATTTGCTCCCACCTATCAGGGCCAACACTATTCCCACCTGTCAAGTTGATAGAATCTCTAGAATAGGACATTTTCGACATAATAAGCAGCACAGCTATAACCTACTAATAATGGTCATTGTCAAGCCATCACCTCAAGTTGCAGTGACTCATGTGGGTGAAACATTAAACAGACGCAGAGACCACATGTAGGCACACTCATAGACCAGTCTGTGGGAGTGGCAATGGTAGACTTATGGAATATAACTATGAACAGCAACTACATGACCTTCATGGTGAACACCTAAGCTTGGAAGAAGATTCACTTCATGTTCACAGTGGATTTCTACAGCTAAAGTTCTATATTGCAAAACCTACCCAATACAAGTACTTAATTACTGGAAATTATATCCTTGCAAGTTAAAATAACAATGAATTGGTTAAAGAATAATTAAATGTTTTATCATTTGTGTAATAAACAATATAGTATGTGTTTTAACACAACTGTTTTTTCCCCTTAATATTGGTTAACAATTATAGTTCTTATACCCAAATTTATCAAGATAAATCTACTGTCAGTGATCTTGTAAACAGAAAATAGACTGCTTACACCATAGCTGATAATGAGAAAGCATGGATTCAGAATAAATAAGTTTTGAATGTAAGTGGTGAATAGGGCCAAAAAAAGGAAATAAACATTAGCTATGATCCATATGGCATGCAACTATGCACTCTATACCAAATACTGTGATTAATGAAAGGTAGTTACTGAATGCTAAATGTTTTCATTAAACAGAATTGACGAATGTGTGTATTGTACCTCACATCCTTGACATACACCAGAATATCCTACATAAAATGACCTCCCATTTGAAAGCCCAAAATATCCTGTATGGATGTTTTAGCTCTAAATTGCATCCATGTGCACAAAGAATCCAAGGACACATTCTAGACACCAGAGACATAAAATGTATGAGGCAGGGTATTTGGTCTTTCAGGGACTTCTGACATTAGCCGTGAATGCAAGAACTTTGTTTATCCACAGTGGATGTCAGAAAAACTGTCCATAGAAACTTACCGGTTTTGACAACATATCTAGCTGGGTACTCAGAGAATGTGCTGATCAGCTTTCAGATGTCCTATTAAATATTTCCCTGAGCCATGCAGTTGTCCCTGTGGGCTGCAAGATGACTACCATCATCTCTGTGCCAAAGAAATCATTTATGTCCTGCATCAATGACTACCTGCTCATAGAGCTCATGTTAATTGCCATGTGGCTAGTCATCAAACATATATTAAATACGAAATTGTAATGACGACTCTGTTGACTATTTCTAAACATCATTACAATGCATTTGCTGTGCATATTGTATGATTTAACACTGAATAAAATTTTCTCACAATAATTGTAATTGTGTTTGATCATAAATGGACAAGTAATTGGTTGGTTATCATTATCATTATTCGTTATTATTATCATGATTAAATTCATTATTCATTTAATTATTCATTGTGACATTTTACTGTAGCCTAATCACTGAGGGTAAATTGTGCCAGGTTGGAGTGCATTCAGCCTTAGTCACTTTTCATTCACTAGCCCTAATTGCTAATGTAGTGCTAATTCCTAACTGCTACCTATGAAGCTAACAAGACCCAAACTGACAGGATATTACAGCTATTTAAATATATAAGCTCTTATGCTTATTATGACACAATCGATAGGCTTTTGTGATATTCATTTACAAAAAAGCTGCTAAATGTAGTCATCTATCAATTATGCTAGTCCTGACTGGATTTCAAGTCATGTTCATAAATGTAGAAGAATTACTCTTCTAATGCTAGCTATTAGCAAGTAGAAAAAGATCTGACAGAAATCCAGTGAGGATTTTTAGTATAGGTCTGTTCATTAGCGAAGGACAAATTTGCCAGAAACATTTTATAGGCAATTTTAGTACTAGCTGAAGCAAAAGCTGCAAATGCTGTAAAGAGTTTATTACATTTAATTTACCTTGTAAACTGCACATACAATGAAGGGAAATAAGTATTCAGACACTTTTTGTTTAGTTATTTAATATACTTTTACTACACGTATCCACAAATTTACACACATAACGTCTTTTAACTTCGTACAAATAATTGGCTATTACTGTCTCAAGACAACTATAGTAAGAACTGATTAGCTTTTTGCAGCAGTGTGGTTCAATTTTGGTCTATTATTCTTGGCAAATACTGGCCTTCTTGTGTTACTATGGCTGTATATTTCGGGTTATTGTCTTGCTGAACCCTCCATCTTCTCCCCAGATTCAGTTTCTTAGCCAATTAGATTAAATTCTTGGTACATGCTGCCATTCATGTTTCCTCCTAAGAAATGTAATGTCCTAATTCAGTGCGCAGAGAAGCAGTCCATTATCTTGATGCTCCCACCTCAGTGCTTCAGTGTGGTTATGGGCATCTTGGGGATCATTCTCACAACATTTTTTTCAGCAAGCATAATAAGCTGAATTATTGCCAAAGAGTTGTATTTTCTGTGTTGTTATACCAGAGAATATTGTTTTAAAACAGTGCTGATTTCAATAAAAGATTCTAAATGTACATCTTTGTGTCTTTTTTAGCAGAGGAAGTTTTATATGGGATTTTGGAATGGAGATGATTTTAGTGCATTTTTTATTATTGTCTTGTGTTGTTCCTGTTGCTGTAGCAGTCAAGTGAACTTCCTTGTCATGCTGTCATTCTGAGAGATTATTTGGATATCTTGTTGGAATATCTTTTTTCAAGCACTTTCAAACATGCATATTATTAAAACAATTATAGTGACAGGAATGTTGTATGGTTTATTTTAGGAAGCTCCTTCACATTCACCATGATTGTGATGTGTTGTATGAAATCTTCCCAACCAATAGCATTGTTTTTTAATAATGACTCTTGCATGAAAACATGCTTTTAAACCATGTATATAAAGAACCTGATTCATCTTTATTAAACCATTTTATGCTCATGAAAACAAGGATCCAAATGTTTATTTTCCCTCACTGTAAATTCCCCCTCTCCATCAGGTAAAATTCAGTTGCTTGAATATACTCTTGAAGATTTTAATTCATGTGCCCCACAGTCTCAATCTTTATCTAGGCTAAAACCTATTTGTCTGGTCAGGCATTTTGTTCTTCCGTTAAATGCAGAGCTGCAGGCTCATGGGCATAGATAACCCTCCTGGCCCCCAAGCCACTCCAACACAATCACTCAGTTTTATTGACAGTAAAATGGTGAGATGCTGATGTCTCACATACCTGTGTTACTTTCTGACTCTCTCTTTTTAGATATTCTGTCATAGCTAGTCCTGTATTATTACCACAATATACACCATCTAAGCTACTCTATGCTCTTTTCATAACTAATGATCTGTTCCGAATCTGACACCTTTCATTTACTGTGCCTCTCCTAAACCTCTGGACCTTTCTGAATCATCCCGATGATCTACTTCTGTTCTGTTCCTACTGCTTCTCCTGACTTATGACTAACCTACTGCTGTACCCCACTGAGAAAAAGACTTAAAGACTTCCACTTCCTACTTCCTGCTGAAGTCAATTACCTCAGTTGAAATTTTGTGCACTTATACTTAAAATATAGAAATGCCCAACCCTTTTCAGAATTCACTTACACCAAACATTCCTTAAGTCTTTAATGCATGCAGTGCATTTCATTATAAAAACCATTTACTGTCATTATCAAACTTTCACTATCAGATAAAAAAAAAAGAGATGATTTTGGAGTCTGGTTCAGATTATGGACCAGTGGATACTCTCAAAAAGTTTTCCCTTGCACTGCAAGCTTGCTCATTAGGAATCTAAATCTGCATCTGGATTTTTGTGAAGCTGCTTTATGTCAAAGTCTGTTGTTGTAAGCACAATACAAATAACACTGAATTGAATTGAATACTCAAGAACAACAACTCAGATTTTACAGAACTGTACTGTAAACAATAAGACAATTAGAGCAGTGTATTGGCTGACGGTATATACCCAGAAAACACATTGCATAGTGAGATACAGTATCTAACATTTTTGGTAGTGGTGAGAAAAACTATTCATATTTCCTTGAATTTAACTGTATATGTGCTAGCTCTGGTGGCTCAGAGGTATTTACTGTATTTGAAGTGCTTTACTGGCAACTCTGATGCTGATGAATTACTATCAATTACTGTCAATTTTTTAGTGTATATTTCTTCTTCTACTGAAAAAGAAAGAGGAACCAAAAAATAAGAGTAAAAGTCGAATAAGAGCTGTGATAAGCAGTAGAGATAATCTAAAAAAAGACAACTGCAGGCTAAACCATAAGTTAATGTAGAGCTAGCACAACATCATTGTGGCACACAAGCTAGCTAGAAGTTGGTAAATTATTTCAATCATTACACAAATTACTTCATGTTAATGTTAGATACCTCACATTTTTTTTGATAAATCAAGGTTTTCTTTTTTCTGTGATTGAAGCTTGATCTTACACTACATTCAGCATACAGAATGCTAACAATTTCCTATATCCTACATACATTTTGAAGCCTTGTAGATGTCTTGCTGTTGCCCCTTTTTGTAATTGCTGATTAAGGAAAAAATGCAAATACACATGCTTCTTATAAGAGTTACAGTATATGTAGTAAATGTTCATGTTATAAAAACAAAATTAAATCATAATAACACTAAATCCATTTCTTTTAACTCTGCAGAAGCATAATTAAAGTATCTTACAACAACAGAAAAAGAAAAAGTACATTCTACAAGCATGTCTACTGATGCTGGTAACAATAATTTGGATATCCTAATGGTATTGGTATTTTAACATGACATTATCTCTAAAATGTCATCTTTTACCATCTGCTGCACTTTAAACATAGCAAGAAGAACACTTGATGATGAGTAAGAAGACATACCAGCACCACCCACTCTTCCAACCAGTAACCACATCATAACAGCAGATCAGATGACCCCGGGAGGATCTGGGATGAATTCCCTTGCCTTGTGCCAAGTGTCATCAGATCTGGCTCTGACCAAGTTAACCCGGACCAGGTTAAAGCAGTCACTGAAACAGTAGAATTAATGAATAAAATAAAGAAATGTTAACTTCAGAAGGACCTGCAGTGATCATGCTGCACAAAATGCTCCAGATTCTTGTGAGTCTCACCTGGATCCTCAACACTACCTGCTTAGCCAAGAAAAGCCATCAGCATTTTCACTTATTGCAGTGGTTTAGAAGAGTCCTCCCTCCCATCATTACTTTCTAGAAGAGGACAATATACAGGACTGTCACCAGCTACAATATGCTACAGCAGTTTGTTAGAACAATGCTAAGATCATTGGGGTCTCTCTGCTCATTAGTGACACCATTTACCTCTGTGTCCACAAGGCCACCATCACCACCCTCCTGCCCCTCTCATGAACTCTTCACCTCCTGGCAGAAGGTAGCAGACCATCTGTGCCACCAACACCATACTGTCACAGCTTCTTATCTGTGGTGGTCAGATTACTCAACGCATTGCTGTTAACAAAGACCTTTCCTAAAACCCACCATAGTATGATCACACACTCATTTGACCAACACTGAACATGTTATGCCCATCCTCTTGCTACTAGAACAATTTTTTTAATTCCTCGAGAGTGTACAGTTTACAGACAATTGTTTGCACTGGGTTTTAGGACTATACAACTGCACAGCTATGCTCAGCACCTTCTTAGTTGTACCAAATAATCCATTAGCATCTTCTGACCCCAAACAGGGGCCGAAAGAACAACAACGACAACATTTATTTGTACAAGCTAAATACAGAATAGTTAGGTACCTACATCTGATATTTTGTTAATAATTTCGGTTCATGTACACGTGTGCTTTGTCAATTCAAGCTGTACAACTTTTAAACATTCTTATTGAACAGAGCAAAAGGAATAGTTTGTCTTTATTCAGTGGATTCTTAAATGAATTACAACCCATTCAATCACATAGAAGATGTATTAGGATTAGCTTCATTGTAGTAGACTGGCTACTTCATTCGGACTGAGTTTTATACATGAACATTTTTTTATTTTGATAGAACTATTAGTGGTGAAAAGTGGTGATGCTGTTTACGTAGACTAATAGCTAATGTAGGTGATTATTTAGGCTGCGTCAAAACAATACAGTTTGTATTGTATTATGCTCACAAGACAATGACATTTATATTCAAAATCTAAACATTATTATCTTGATACTTGGTAACAGAGGCCATGAAGAAGCTGTGGAGAGTTCCACAGCTCAAATGAGAGAAACTGACACTCCACAAAGTTGGGATTATGTATGAGTGAAAAAAAATCCAATTGGAGTTTGACAAAAGGCATTGTTGCAGACTTGGCAAACATGTGGAAGATTCTCTGGTATGATGAACCCAACCTTCTGTCATAATCCTTACAACACCATTTCCTCTGTGAATCATGGGTTGGCAGCATAATGACGTAATACTTGATGTAGAAGATAACTGGGCTCAAATCCAGGGCAAACAAAGAAGAAAACCTTTTTCAGTTGCAAGAGATTCGACACTGGTTCACCTTCCAACCTGAAAATGACCGTGCCTGAGGTACCCTGGAGTAGAAAAGCAAGAATCTAAATGTGTTACAATATCCCAGACAAAGCTCAGAAAACAATACAAGAATCTTTGGCAAGTTTGAACATGTTTGTCAAGAAGAATGGGTAAAAACATGTACTAGCATCCAGAAATACAAAGCTGATTACCATCTCCAATGGTAGAAATTTGTTTAAGCTCATCTAAATTATAGGTTGTAATGATTGTTTGATGTGTGTCTTCTTTGTCATTATACCATTTTGGGTCATGATCAATATAAATAATAGATAATGCTCTAATATAAATAATAGATATGTGCATCACGGCATGGCATAAGTGGTAATGATGATTATTACTACGTTTGATATATTACTAATCGTTATTATAATAATGATTTATGTGTTTGTTCAGTCACTTGTTAACTGTTAATTGTGTATATATACAATATATTCCGGTCAATAAATTCAATAAAGCAAAGTGTATTCTTTTTCCTAGTTTAAATGCATTAAAACTTTTTTTGCTATAAATGTAGAGTAAAATACTAGCAGCTGGGTTGCCAGTCACCTGTATTTTCACAGGACTATTACTAAAATGAACATTTACAGTGAATGCTGTAATCACCGAATACAAAATGTATTTGCTGCAGGATCCTTTTTACAGTATTAAACTGTATTAAAAAAAACATTTAACATGAGTTAAAAAACATTTTTGTAAGAAGTGTAAGAAGGATATATGGTAATTTTGCCATATGATGCTAAATATTAAAGTTACTGGGTGAAGATCTGAGAACAGAGTGAACTTTTTGCATGTGACTAAGCAAACTTGCACAAGGTTTAATGTCCTAAGGTCAAACCATTCACTGGGAACAAAATAGAAACTCGTATAAAAAGTTCCAAAAAACATTATTACCGTATTAATAGTCAATCTAATTATTTTACTGACATCACATACTTCTCGAGCCCATTTATCCTCGACACAGACACAAATGTAAGATTATCTGGAAGAAAAATTATTGCTCCATCTTCTCCGTCATGCCGTGCCATCTGTTTATTCTGCGTCAGTAGCAAACTAACACTTGAAAAAAGCTTAAATATATAACCTATAGCTGTATTACTGATGCAGCAGACTGAAAAAAGAAAACTTCTGTATGTTTACAGTCATTCAGTGAAAGACACAGCATGTTACTGATTTATAGAAATATCATAATCTACTGTTAGAAATTACCTATACATTTACAGTAAAGGGTTACCGTGTATAGGTATATTATGCTCCAACACAGAAACAAATATTTGATTCACCTCATATTTCCATAACAGTAATGGTGAGAACTTCATATAATACAACACATTTCAGGTAGTTAAAGTGTCTTTGTATGAAGTACATTGTTGGCACACATTGTTGAATCCCAATTAAACCAGAGGGTCCAAAGTCCAAATTTTGACAGTGCTACTGAATGGTATTAGTTTGTCATTAATGGGTAAGAAACCTGTAGGCACCTGCTGATTATGCTGCATAAAAATGTGCAGTAGACAATTAATTTTTGTATGAATCTGCTTTATACTTGATACTTAGGAATATCATACAAAGGAGTGACTGTATTTGCTATCACATAGAAGTTGAAAACAGCCTTTCTCTCTCTCTCTCTCTCTCTCTCTGTCTGTGGTCTGTAAATCACATACATGTCCATCAGCATCCCCCATTTACAAGCCTTTTGTGAGGCCCAGAGGCACAGCTCCTCTGGTCATCCCCTGTTAGCTCTGCAGTGAAACCAAATAGAGGAAGAAGCATACTGCACCATCCCAGAGCCTCAAACTCTTTTTTTTTTTTGCACTAACTGTCAGGACTGCTCAGTTGTGCAGAAGTAGTACCTGTCTCCTTCTGTTTCTAGCATTTCTTCACCACCTCATTGAGAATTCCAGTGCTCACCTGACAAGTCTTCAGCAGGGGCCTCCTGCCATCTGGCCCCATTTGCATGTTAGCAGCCAATGAGACACTCAGGAGGAGCTGGGGTTTAAAAGACTGCTGCCTCCAGCGACTGGCTGCAGTAATATATAAAGCAGGGCGGCTACAGGAGCTAAAGCGCTAAATTACCATCTGGAGATCAACAACAGTTTTAAAGAAGAAAACTGGTAAGATGTTCTGCTGAGACCCACTGCCCAGTGAAAATTAATTCCTGTCTAATCAACACAGCCAGCAGTGCATATAAGCTGCTTAGCCCTAGCCCATTTGCCTTCTGGCCTTTAAATGTAGCAGATAAAAGCTTTTGTCCTGGGAAACTGTTATGTGATTAGAACATTCTTTTTGCT
Source organism: Hemibagrus wyckioides (assembly GCF_019097595.1). NCBI lineage: Eukaryota > Metazoa > Chordata > Actinopteri > Siluriformes > Bagridae > Hemibagrus > Hemibagrus wyckioides. The sequence continues at coordinate 19,187,610 of NC_080713.1, forward strand.
ATCTGCTGCAATCCGCTATTAAAAAATGAAAGTGGTGGTAAATCAAATTTTCTTTAGTGTGTATACAGCAAGAAGAAGAAGTAAGTGTCTTGGCTGTAGATAGGTGAATGTTAATGTGTTAACAGAATTAAAAAAGCTTCAGCCTTACACATGGCATGTACTATAAATAGCCTGAACCATAAAGAAAATGATGTTATTCAATTGACTTTTAATCCATTTCTGTTCTGATTCACTAATGTCACGTCACATATCAAACGTTCCTCTGTGTACGCACTTAAACCAGCTATTATCAAACATTTTCTGAACGTACATGGACACCTAGATTTTTCACATAACTTCCAGTCTATTCCAATCTTATTGTATTTGTATATTTGTAAATTAACTGCTCCTGCTCCCATGAAAATAACATTAATCAATTTAAATAAAGAGCACAGGCATATGGAAAGTAGTAATGACAACAATTTTGAACAAGATCATGATCCGAAGTATACATTCAGATTATGTTTTAATCATTTTATACCAATGGTTTGCTTACTCTAAAATCTATTTCATAAATCGTACGATTTGTACATTTTATTTTATTACATTTTTTCTCCCTTAAGGGCAGCTGTTTAATTCTGGAGCCATTCTGGGTGCATTATGAATAAATATATAATGTGTGGATAAGTTTAAAAGCAAATGGATGGGTTCTTGCTTAATAATGTGTTGAAGCATAAGAAATTGCTCCGTAGTCTGGTGCAGAGATATTGGTAGGATTTGAAGGCATGCAAATATAAAAATCTTTTTCTTTCTTTCTTTCTTTCTTTCTTTCTTTCTTTCTTTCTTTCTTTCTTTCTTTCTTTCTTTTTTTCTTTCTTTCTTTCTTTCTTTCTTTCTTTCTTTCTTTCTCTCTTTCTTTCTTTCTTTCTTTCTTTCCCAGTACTATTTTCAAAATAGCCCATTGTATTTCTAAATCAAGTACTGAATTTATATATTTCTTTCACCTAAAATGTATTGTATATGATATTTCTGTATCTGTCCTTTTCTGTGTTGCTCAAATAATTCTTTTTCTGTCACTCTGGCTGACTGACACAAACCATCATGCAGAACAGTTTATTTGCGTTAATAACTTTTCTCCCTTTCAGCAAAAATCCAAATAATATGGGCTATTTTGCCTTCGGCTCAGGCAGACTACACTGTGCATAATATACTGTATGATTGCATTGTGCACAGCAAGCATTACATTTTCTGTGATGGTCCTAAGCCATCATAGCAGAGATAGTATGGCTGTTTGGGTTACCATTCCAGTTTATGATAAAAAAAAAAAATAAATAGTGGTTGGTTTTAAATTAAGTCATGACATGTTTGGAGTTCCATCATTAATACAATAAAAAAAAGATTTTTGCATCGGTATATAGGATTAGACTAGTCTGCTTTTAAAAAAAACTATTAAAAGATACAGTATATGCTAACATTCAGGGCAAATCCACACTTTTTAACATTTTAGCCAAAGATGTCCCAAAGCTCTGATGGCTCTTTGTGTTTAAGGTCTGAAAAAAAACCCTTAAAATCATTTCTGGATTTTTAAAAAAAAATTTCACCAAAAAAAAAACAAAACAAAAAAAAAACACATTCATAAAAGCAGTATTAAAATGCCATTTTCTCCATTATCGTCAGCTTTTATTTACAGTGTGTGAACTTTTACAGGTTCATGCTGTAAAAAATCTTCATATTTAAATTACATTACCTAAGAACGAATATCCTGCAATTCACATATTCACTATAAAAGCAGAAATTGGGCTCTTAAATGTAAATACAGTGGCAATGACAGGCAAGGCACCACCAAAATAGTCAACTTTATTTAAAAAATGTCTTGCCAGTCAGATCTGCCATGTGGAATATTTGCTTTAGCATACGTGAGTTAAAACTTATGAAAGTTTGAACCCATGGAAGAGAGTAGAAGGGTTCTTAATAGGGCTTGAGTTGAACATAAAATAAAGTTAAAACAGCAATGGATCAAACTCGTAAAGTAGTCAATATACTGGGTCATTTACTCAACAGAATTTTAACACAGTGAAATTATTATTATACCAAAAGTATTCCGTTTTCAAGCACCGAAACATTCATATTTTTAAGTGCATGGAATAAAATATTGTTGTTTTTAGTGATGCAAAGGCTTTGCTACAGGTTCTTGGCTTGAAGCTCTGAGTACATGCACTTATGGGCCTTTTTGAAAGGCAATCTAGAACTCAGCAAAAATGAAAAATGAGGGCTGTGATGGTCTCTTGTCTCTTGAAAAGTGGCAAAAAATATTTGATATCTCTCCTTGATCTCACTTACTGTAGCTCACTGTAGGAGCTCAAAGGCAGCAGTGTTCTGTGCTGAGAGGCTTGGCAGTGTTAACCTGTGAGTCTGGCCCAGTTTCCTGGCTGGTTGGGTGTGTAAGGTTGCTGCGACACTTATTCGCTTCCCATTAATCACCTCGGTTCCTCTGCGGGCTTTATGTCATCATTACTGACTCAGCCGCTCCGTCTACGAAGTGCTCTGGCACATTTGAGTATTTCATTACCTGTATGCAAATGGCTGAATGCCTCAGGCCATAATTTATGTAGGTTGCAGCAGACCTGGGCACATATTTCAACTTCTGAACAAACGCTTCAGACTGTAAAAAATAACCTGACATGTGAAGGTACCCTGAAGATATAGATCCACACCTGCGTCTGATTTTTTATAATGAGCAAATTATTTGCAATCAACCATCAGTACAAAGATGCTCCATATGTTTGGAGGTTTGCAATGCAAAATAATTTTTTCTAGAAAATGACTTATTTGCTTCATTGTTTTTGTTTCATGGTGGAAGGTAACAACTAAATCTACACTGTGATTTTCCAACTATTTGTTCAAAAAATGAGCTCAATCTCCAGGTTGTACAGAGATAAATATTCCTGTCTTGTATCATGTTTGTCTATTTGTGAAAATGATTCCAGGTAAAATACTGATTTTTCCATTTTCCATAGTTCAGTCATTTACATAGTTCAATTTGAACTTAAGTAATGTTGTAAGGACATTTAATCAATTTATGTGATTTGTACAAACAGGAAGTTGTTTTTTGTTTGAACATGCTGAAATGGTGCTTTAATGATGCATCTTGTATGTCTTCAACCCCCTGAAAGTCCATAAATCAATGCGGTATCAGAAAATAAAAGAATTGTAATAATTCAGAATCCATGCACTAAACGTCTCTTGATTATATCATATGGCCATTTATATATATTCGCCTTATATTATTATTAAACAAAAACCAGATCTGATAAGTTAACCTTAAACCTTATAAGGCAGGTTGTACACCAGGTCACAATAAGAGAAATGTGGGAAATGATGTATGTGCCCTGGAGTTCTTTCTTTTTGATTTAGAAAGATTTATTGACTAAAATTAAGCAACTTAATTTTACCACTTACCAATCATGCTGAATCTTACTGTGAAGTAAAAAGAAAAAGTCACACATTCTAGACTTCAAAAAGAAATCAGTAGCTTAAATGTGAAAGGATACAACCACAAACTTTCAGATTTGCTCTAGGATATGTTCAAAAGCTTGCTTTGATGGGGTATATGGAAGGAATGAATAAGAAATAAATGCTTAAAGAAGAAATAAAAGTAATCCAAACACATCCAAAAAAAAAAAAAAAGCTAAATATCAGAGATGCATAAATCTTTTATTTAGACAGAGGTACAGACAGAGGGACTGTCAGAGAGAGTCAGAGAGACACACTGAGAGATTTGCAGTGCTGCTTGCAGAAATGTTGTTTGTTTAGCCTGAAGAAATCTCACTAGGGAGCAGCTTGCTCTTTCTTGATTTTTTTTTCTTTACCTCATCATTTATCCTTTTTTTTCTTTCCATCTAATGAAATCTCATCTCATCTCAACTCATCAGGACCTATTCACCCTTACCGAGGTACATATGCGCCCAATTCCATCAAGTGAAAATGCAGTTTTCTCAACGTTTCCCTCAAAAATATGCTTTAAAATGAATTTTCTGATCTGCTTCTTTTATAGTAACATTATAAGCTTAGGTTTGCAACTGATATTTACCAATTTCTTTTAGAATACTTTTATCACTCTGGTTTGTAAGTGTTATTTGAACCTTATTGGCAGTTATCCAAATAAACATTTATTGTTGTAAGCAATCAGTTATATGTAAGTTGATTTGGGGTTTAGTGTTGGTTTAGGTTATAGTTAGCTGATATGCCTAGAGCATTACTGGTTATATTTTAGGTTTGCTTATATGAGCTATAGCCTGGAGTAAAACTCACATTCCAAACATTTGACATTCCAAACTTGTCACTATACAGTATGGCCAAAAGTTTGTGGACACCTTGCTCCATCACACTCATATGCGGTTCGTAGTCAAGAAGCTTTTATTGTCATTTTAACCATATATGGCTGACACAGTACATCAAACACAGAGCTAAGGGAGTAAAGCAATTTGTCCTAGCCGCATAATAAACAGTGCAAGACAAAAGACAATACATAACACTACAGGACAGATACACAAAATAGTGCTGACCAGTGAACATACTGTATATTGTACAGTACATTACAATATAGAGAATGTACAGTGCAGTCTTTGTGTGTTGTCGCTTTAAGATTTCCCTTAACTAGAATTTAGGGGCCTAAACCTGTTCCAGTATGACAATGTCCCTGTGCAGAAAGTGACGATCAGTTTGATGTTTTCACTATGGTTGTAGTGAAAGAACTTAAGTGGCCTGCACAGAGCCCTAACCTCAGTCCCACTGAACACTTGCAATGAACTGATGCTCTGACAGCACCTCCTAGAATTAGTGCCTAACTTTTGGGTAAGGCCACAGAGGGAACCACCTTTGGAAATGGGATATTCAACTAGCAAATACAGGTTTTTCTATATAGTGTCCAGTATATTTACAGCACACTGATGCTGAATTCTGAAATCTGAGCGGTTCAAAGGTGTTGATTAATGTTTATTAATAATGAATATGATTAAAGTTCTATAACAGCAGTTAACAGTTGTGTAAATTATTGGATTAACTTTGGTCTATAAAAATTGTTATTTATTAATAAATGATTTTTTTCTGTGGTAAAAAGAAAGAAAGAAAACAGTTCTGTAAACACTGCTATCGGAAAATATATCACTTTATTTTGGGTCACAACAAATAATGTCATTGTTGACTATTTTCCTGTAACCGCACTGACATTACATACTTACATTATAGATTTCCTGTTATTATCTGGGAAGTAATACTGAGGATTTACATTAAATTAAATATACTTAGTTGAAGACAAGTATACAATTATAAATAATACTTGTTAGCAACAAATGTTGTTCCTGTTGATGTGAAAGACAATATTGTGGAAGTGTAATTTGACTCATGTTGGTGAGGGGAAGTAAAAGGAGATGGTCGACAAAGGAAGCCTCAACCATGAGGCCTGGCTGACAATGGAGTGAGGAGATTAATCTTAGCGATTTAGTGAGTGGTGTGTCAGTTTGAAGGAATCTGTCTGACCTTTTTGGATTATCATGCAGGTTCAGATAATGATTCTCAGTAGGGAAGCGGTGGTGTGAATTAAGAGTGTCTTTCACTTTGTCATCGAAAATAATCAGTCCAGAGACTCGGGATGAGAAACAGATGGGGAATGAAATGAACCGTGAAGGGCAAAGGTAAATGTACTGGGCACACATATAAGCTCATATAAAACCTAACACACACACGTACACACACACTCTTACTTAAGCACAGAATGATTACATATTGAAGCAAATAATAAAAATAATTCCATAAATTAATCACTCTCCTTAGTTGCACTTGTAGTAATGTGCAGCTTGTGACGACGTGCTCTGATGAGCTGCCCTTTTCACTTCCACTCATGATGACGTGATGTAGAACATCAGGCAGTTGACCCAGAGCAAACCATAATATGCGCAGTTGCTCTTGTTGCTCAGCTCTGCCTGACTCACATTCTCCTTCTCCAACAGTCCAAGGAACAATACAAATGCACAACACTCACCTCCCTTTGCTCACAGTACAGAAGCATTTCAATGGAAAAGTGAAATCTCCTGGTACTTAAAAACACTTAAAACTGTAGCATCTAACTAGGAGTCAAAGATTCTGGACGTGTTGGGTATTGAAAGCCCCCAAACATACTGGATTTCTTTGAAAATTAGTATTATGGCTGCTGATGCTCTTCAAAGTGTTTTTTAAATGAATGAACATTAGAGCATCAGCATCTAAATGCATTACTGTACTACATGTAGTCAATATCAGATTTATTGACCTTCTTCAGGGTGGAAAATAGCCTATAACCCATGCCACTATATGGGCCTTCAAGGCAGAGCATCATGAATATTGGTGGGAATCATTCAAATGTTGACAGCTAACTGTCACTGTTGAGAAAAACCTTCTTATCTTATCTAATGCAGCTTAAGTAATGTATTTTATTCTAAAAAAAAATAAGCAAAACAATGTTTTATGTTCAGAACCACCACAATTTACATTTACAGCATTTGGCAAACATCTTTAGCCGAAGTGACTTACAGTTTATCTCATTGTAAACAACTGAGCAATTGAGGGTTAAGGGCCTTACTCAGGGGCCCAGCAGTGGCAAGTTGGTGGACGTGGGATTCAACCTTACAACCTTCAGATCAGTATTGAACAGCTTGAGAAAAAGCATCATGGTTTAGTTTCCTGTAGCACTGAAGATGACAGGTCTTATGCCACTACTTCGTTCAGGACATTTTCAGCTTCTTTTACATATGTGAACCATTCATATGTATTTCTTTAAGCTTCAAATTTGTAGAAATGGCATTTACAAAACATTGATTCGGTTGCATGTTTGGGGTCATCCTGACACTTAACAGAATTCAAAATGCCATCAGTCTTTCCTGAGAGCCTCTGGACAGCTAGCTGCAAACCAGCCAAAACACATCAATCATCCAACATACAACACTTGGCAAAGTGCAGATTTGTTTTATATTCTCTGGAACCCTTGTTTTTTTTAACCCTTTCATACAAGTTTTTATTTATGGAGATGCCATCAAATGTTTAATTCTGCAATCTGACGACCTGAAGAATCATTTAATCTGTTTACAAATTTATCTTCTCTTCATGCCTCATCATGCCCCTCACCCGTTCTTACAACAAGCAGAATATTTGCTAAACTTTTCAAGCTGATGTTAAATTGGCCTTATCGGATCTAAGTTTTCCCATCAGAGTTCTACATTCCCCATTAAAGAGAATTCCTGACTTTTCCTGACTTGATTTTGAAGCAAATTACTGATTTCCTCTGCATTAGTTTAGAAAGAGGTCACATGATCTCTTAGACGGACTGAGTAATTGTCATTTGGGGATTTCAGTGGTATTTTGGGAGCTATCTAGATAATAGGTAACATTCTTTCCCATTTTCCAATTTTCTTCATCGGTATTACAGTTTATATTCCTCTATATTAGAGAATACTTTACATATGATTACATCTGATGACATGTTTAAGATCTTAATAAAATGTTACCTTTTCCAGATATGGCTATATAGCAATAGTCCTCTTAAATGGATGAGATGTTTTAAAAATCTGTTCTATCAAGCCAGATATACTGTGATGCCATTCATTAAACACCACTAGAGAGAACTGGCTAGTGATTTGCATTTAACTATTTAACTACACCCCATCCATCCATCCTCTTTAAATTTGGTTTTCCACACTATCTTAGGGAGGGAAGAGATAATGTAAACAGCATAGCTCTTTTAATTAAATGTCAGTTTAATTAAGATGCTGAATTGCAGTTGGATTGCTCTGAGTCCAAATTGGAGTACAGGGCAAGGCAAATGAGCTATCAAGAGGTCTAGACCTCAACTCACACATTAGGTGTTCAAACATGGCCAGAATATCAATAGAGAGAATCAGTGCCTCTAATACATTTTAAAAACTGCATTGCTTTGCCAACCTCAGGACATTTAATACTTTTGTACATGGAGTCTTCAGCAGTATTCTGAACACGGCATAGTGTTGTTGTATGTACACTGTATGCGTATGCAATGTTTCCTCCCCTCAGTGTCTTTCTGAGATTTCGTGTGGCCCCTGTGGTCATGCAGATTTATGAGATAAGGCTGGTAAATGATAGATGATGAGAGTGGAAGAACCAGTGCTGTGGTTCACTCTGTGTGAGCCAAGATTGGCTGTGGCAGCCTCAGAGCTGGCTCCTATTGAGAATCGCGATAACTGATGTGTCAGGTGTTTGCGTCCTATTTACCAGCTCATGTTAGTTCAGCCCCATCACTCCCAGAGCCAGTCCTATTCCAAAAAGACAGCCTCCTCTACAGCCCATTTATCACATTAACCATTGTGTCAGGTTCTTTTGGGGTTGCTGCCAGAAGAAGTTCTAAAATATAAAATTAAAATAGAAATCCAAGCAGGTGGCTGGAAAACAAATAAATGTAGTGCTTCTCTGTAGAGTGGTATCTGAGTGTGTGTGCTCAATAGTTTCAAGAGAAGATTAGATAAACTGATAAACTGCCTTACACAAGCAGTATTAGACAATAATACCTACAGCAATACATACCTTTTCTTTATGTGCATTTGAGCTAAAGACTCAAGACACTTTTTCCAAAAGTGTAATAACCAGTAGCTCTCAGCTAACAAGTTACAACTGGATATTAAAATCTTATCAAGCTCAGCATGTGAACTTGTATTTGAAATTGCAATTGCATTTTACATATAATAACTGACTGAATTATTCATACTTCCCTTTACCATAACTGGGAATATTCAAAGATTATTGTTGATAAAACAGATACTTTTAAAACACAATAGAAAATGCAGTCATGACTTGCAAGAGTCATTGTGCATGCCTTGGCATTTCTTACTCAATCTCTTTTTATTTATTTATTTCTCTGCAGATCTACTTTGTGTATAAATCCAAAGCTCAAATCACAAGTACAAATCAATCACTCACTCGCTCACAGTAAACACCCTGATCATGAGGTGAGGATACCCACGGGATGGGATACCAGTCAGTTGTAGGACAGCACACACACACACACACACTCAAACATTTATTCACCATTTTAAAGCAAGCAATTTAGCAAGCAATCTGCCTGCAGGCATGTTTTTGGGAGGTTGGAAGGAACTGGAGAACCCACATGGAGACAGAGAGAACAGGCACACAAACCCTGCACAGCCAGAATCCTGAGCTCAAGATAAAGCTTGAGTATAAAGTATAAAGTATAAAAGTTTGGGAGGTTCAATACTGAACATAGACAAGAATAACACGTGTCTGAGCAGAAAACAGAAAAGGCAACCCAAATCACAATCCTCTCTGCACTTTAGTGCACTGCCATTTCACGAGGCCTTTATCCTCAGAATAAAAGATGCAAGTCTCCATCATTTAATGCAATGACAGCCTCATTCACTTTGCCTTCCTGACTTCAACTCCAGAGGACACGAATTTGTGATTTAGTCTTTATGTTTAGAAGCTGATTTGACTCTTGTTTGCGCAGGAGTTGCTGAGTTCAGGCACAGCAGGATGTACTACAGGAACACCAGAAAGACTTCACAATTGCACAATGTGGCATAAATCAGCCTTTGACATGATATTTCAGGTGAAATTGTTGCAGTGCTGGATAAGAAAAAAAAAAAAGCAACCCTACTACTGTGTGTAAGTGCTTGTAAGGCATTTGCAATACTGTGCACTCCACTGTTCCTGCTGGAGTCTTCCAGGCACAGCTGGAATAGATGCATTTAAAGCTGGGAGTGTTTGGAGAGGAAGCTGCTAAGCCTACTAGCATATCCAGTTATAACAAACAACAGGATTATTTGAATACAGTCTTGCCAGCACTTATGAACAATTCATAGCTGTAGGTTAGCTTGCTCATGAAATATCTCTGGGGGGAAATTTTTTCATGTGGAGATTACAGTGGTGTGATAAAGAGAAGTTATTGTTCTTCATTGAGATTTCATTAAGTAGGTTTCATTATGATTAATTTTTGTTGGAAATTGGGGTTTGTGTGCCTTTAAGAACAACTCAATAATGGGGTAGTATTCATTAGTGTTGCATTTTTGTATGTGTGTGTGTGTGTGTGTGTGTGTGTGTCAGGAGAAAAGACTGCAGCGTATGTTGATTTTTCACTGTTTGTCTTTCTAGATGGTCTGTTTGTAGCCAATGTCTAGATGACTACAATAGCTCAGTTATTTAATTGCCTCAAACGCAGCTACAATTCTTTTATTCTGAACACAGTTTACACTGAACAGCCTGATATGTTTCTCTGCCCGTTATATTTACATGCATAAAAGCCAAGCACTAACCCTTTTGACACACATGTGAAACCTAATGGGTGTAAAATATAATCATTGGTGAAAGAGGGATACTAGTTTACAATTGTTATGGCTGTAGGAGTCATACAAGTGCCTGTTGCTGGCTTTGTGGCACTATGAACACCATATATTTTCCCTTTCTCCACTCAGTGCTTGTGGCTTTATAGAGTAAATGCTTTCTTCAATGTCACATGATGATCTGGCCTATCATTTCTGCGATTACTATTTATCCAAAGTTACTAATACTACACTGTCTGGAATATGGGGGTTGTTCCCATATTCTGTGTCCATTTCAGGGTGTAAGTCCCCCATAAATAAGCACTGTGATTTATTCAACTGCTGTGATGTGTTGAAGAGACAACAGCAAAGCTGAACTCAGGCAACAGAGAAAGAATTCCAATACTCCATGCAAGCCAATTTGATGGTTCCAGTTCAGGGAAGGAATTCTTGTGTCACTATGGCAACCCAGCTCAGATTTTGTCTAATCGGTAATGCAGGATTAGTGGTTCAAAAGAACTCCAGGTCTTCACAGTGAGATTATAGAAGCATAGTTCAGAAGGTGGGGGCTGCTTATGGGGCCACATCACTATTTGTATAGCTACTATATGTATTCTACCATCATTGGGGAAAGACAATTGGAACATTAAAATAGAGATGCCTGTGCAGCAGAATCTAATCTCTGCACTTCCTGTAGGCGAAAAGTTGCAGCAGGGAAACATGAATTGGTATGAGATGAAGTGTCATAGGTGTAGCACAGTAGGGCATATGAGGTGCCAATGTCCTTCTCCACAGAAGTCAGTCAAGTCAAGTAACAAGCAGGCCCAGAAGCTACTGATTCCAATGAGAACAAAAACACATTGGCTGTAAACAGAGACAGTAGCTCAGTGGTTAAGGCATAAACCACCATGGCCGGCTCCTTGTGCTAGGCCCTTAACACTCAACTGCTCAGCTGTATGCTGTCGCAATTATAAGTCACTTTGAATGAAAGCATCAGCCAAATAAGGTAAGTGTAAATGACCCAGAATTGTACCAACACGTTGCTGCACATCTGTTCCAGAGGTGTGCACAGGTTGTGAATATACATTGAGAGCTAATGTTTATTTCTGATGGCCTGAAGCATGGGTGTTGAGCCCTATAAAATGAGGATTTAAAGTGGTAGTGGTTCTAGTGAAGTATGATAGTTCCTGGATCTTGTTTGTCTTCTAGTGAAGCAGTAACCAAGCTTTATAGCCAAGGAAAAAAAAAACATGTGGCTGCATCTTAGAGTTAGCATTTCTTTGGTTCCCATACTATACAATTCCTTGAATGGTGGTGACTTTATTTTGGACATGGATGTTAGATATTTCATCATCTGTCACAACTCAAATGTTCCTACACTCGTGTTGGAACTCCAACCAACCACACCGGATATTGCACATTTACAGGACTGTGGCACACAATAAACACACAATGTACATCTGCACATTTGCACATTTCAAGACTGTGCACACAATACAACACATACCATACATGTTGCACAGTCTGCTCCCGTTTACATACAAAGAGGACTTTTGCACATCTGCACTTTAAAGATGGACAATACCACTGCTCTCATCACCTCATTCCACTTCGTGACCACCCAGTACTGCTGCTGTCTGCATCTTGGTCACTAGTGCACACTACACACTTCACTCTATATAATTTTTGCAATAATTTTGTATTGCTGCTGTCTGCACCTTGGACACTATTGCACTACACTCTATTCACTTTACACTTTATATAACTGTATATAAATTTATAATTTTACATAACTTTGCATCACAGCTGTTGTATTTTACACTTCCTGTATGTACATTTTACACTTTTACACATATACATATTCTTATTTTATATACATATTATATATACATACCCTACTTTATTTATATTTATTATATTTTATTCTGTTTTTTATTCTATTATATTTTTTGCTACTGTGAACTTGTTTTTATATTTTTATATTTTGTATTTTAGTATAATTCGTATTCTTATTTTTTATATTTCGTATTTTTGTATTTTATTTTTATATTTTTTATCTTGTCTTTCTTCTGTCCTTATTCCTTTTCCTTTTCCTAGGGTCAAACAGTCGTGTAAGCATTTCACTGCATATCATACTGTGTACGATTATGTATGTGACTAATAAAATTTGAATTTGATTTGATTTGAACTCAGAACAACAAAGTGCATTTCCTGGTCTACAGGAGATGCTAAATGTTCCAGCTTGAGCAATTTTTCACCACCTGAAGACTGTTGCACAACTTGCTGTTGTGTAAAATTGACAAGCCATTTTCAGCAATACCTGCTGGGCTGAACTTTCACTGCATGAATGAACCACAAGTGCTGGTACAGGATCATATGCATATATGCTTTGAACCTGAGAAGGAGCTGGCTTGTTGGCTTGAGAAACATGGAAAGCACAATTCTTAAGTGGTGATTACTTCCATCATCTGGCAATACATTGTGACAGTGTGTGAGTCAGTGACATCTTAATGGAGCCAGTGTCTGTGCGTTTAGTGAAGCCATTAAGTGAAGTACTGATGGAGGGCATTTCCACAATTGGACCAGTAAGCAGCTGTGTGAGACACATCAATCATTCCCAGACATTAGCCAGGAGTTGGCTAAAGCATGGCAGGGAATGCCCTATATGGACAGAGATGACCTTCTGCAGTCCAGCAGGAGAATATTCTGCTAAGGTGCTTTAACTGTATCAAAGATACTAAAAGATACTGCTGTCATAAACATTTAGTTCATACCCTAATGCCTACATATTTAGAGAGTACCCTAAGCCTCCTTCAAACTCATTACAACTGGTACCACTTAAATGAGGATGTCTTGCTATGGTGCTTGATTATGTCAGCTGGACAGCAAAGGCCTGCCTTGCAAACACAGCACATCCATGGACAGCATCACTGTTGAACTAATGGGTCTCTTGAACAAGATGTAATGAAATAACATATTGATAGGATTATATCACAAAATTGGTTGACAAACAAGCTGTGACAGTGGCTGTTATATTCATTGTAGAGTGGGTAAGCAAACTATGGAGCTCTCTATAGCTTGCACAATGATCATGGCTCCAATTTTATGTCTGAAGTATTCCAAAGTGTGTGCGAGCTGTGTACTGAGAAAAAAACAATAGTCTGATGGGCAGGTTGAATGTTCCAGTGCCACCTGCAAGGGAGCTTGGATGTTTCATCAGACCACAAAGGAAATCTTAAGAAACTCTGCTGCCTACAATGGGGACTGAACCCAACTGGGACCTGTCCCACCTCTTTGAAACAGGGAAACGGGGAGTGGAGGATGAATGGATGGTCTTGGAGCCACCCCTCAGAGCTCTGTTAGCCTATTTGGTTTTCCTCCAGTTGTACCCATGACTTCCCCTGGGGTTCACAATAGTGGGTGTAGCATCCCAGTAAAATGCCAGTGAGTTTTTTTATTTAATCCCCTGTGACCCAAATGCCTACAGGGAGGCCCAAACAGATTGGCAAACCTCTAGATAGTTATATAAGTGATTAGTTTGTCTGGACAGACAGAGAGGCAAGGAAAAAGAGAGAGACAAAGACTATTAGTGTGTTCTGTAGTTACTGTAGCTAAAAAAAAGAAAAGAAATGACTGTTAGAAGAAAGGGAATTGAAAGAAAAAACTTTTCTAACATTTTTAATAAAACACTATATGGCAAAGAATGCAACATTGTTTGTAAGAGGGGTAATAATTTTTCTATGTATCCTGTTTAATTGTTTTGTGGAGATCAAGATGGGTGTTTTGAGAGCAATAAGTCCTGCATTTATGATCAACTATAGACTAGAAACTGCCTGTATTGTATGAAGTGCTGGAGTGATGTCATAACTAACCTGTGGGTAGTTTTGGAAATAGGGGATTGTGTAGCTTTTATAGTAGATCACAGAGGCTGTAGTGTTTAGGAGGAGAAACAAATATAAAGTGTCTATTTTTTAATTTGAATTTGCATCCTGCCTTTCTTTTCAGCAAGGGAATATATATTTGATGTCTAGAATAGCCCTTAGGGTTTTTTTTCTTGAATAAGTTTTGTCTGCCAAAATTAAACCACCTGTTTTTAACAATAAAGGTGACTGTGCCTTGGAAATACAACTTTCTTATCAGTGTGGCTACCTTTTGGTGTCTGGATAAAGTGGGCATTATCCTAGATGTGCTAGCTCTGGCCATAAAAATGTAAAGCACTAAAGAAGTTAATCTGATTCCCAACCATGGCTTGGACTGTGATCAGAAAGCTAAGAGTTTCTAAAATTTTAGATCAAAACCATTCATCTAATGCAATCTTTACTTAGCAAATAGAAGCCACTGGAGTCTTTTGGAGAGAATGTTGAGAGATTACTGTTACGTGTTAAATGTACAAATTGGTGTCCAAAAAAAGTGACTTTCTACTTCACCAACAATTGAACATTGAAAGATCCCTCATATCTCCCTATAGCTGAAAAGGGCGTTTACTGGCTTTCCACACAATTCATTTGCTCCATATATTAAGTTTAGTATTAGCCAAAGGGACAAAACAAAATGTAAAACTTTGGGATTAAATAAGCATGAATGCTTCATTAAATTCAGTTAATTCATTTGTCTGTCTGTACCACTTATCTGATCTATTCTCGGGTCACAGGGAGCCTGTGCTCAGGCGTCATCAAGGCAGGATACACCCTGGACGGAGTGCCAACCCATCGCAGGGCACACACAAACACTCATTCACACAATAAGGGCAATTTAGAGATTCCAATCAGCCTAGTAGCATGTCTTTGGACTGTGGGAGAAAACTGGAGCACCCGGAGAAAACCCACCAAGCACAGGGAGAACATGCGAACTCCACACACACAGTGAGCGAGACTCAAACCCAGGACACTGAAAGTGTGAGGCAAACGTGCTAACTACTAAGCTACTGTCCCACCTTAATTCAGTTAATACTGGAGTCAATTTCATATCAAGGTTTCTGTCAGAGTACACTCAGAGTCAACTGCTGTTTCTGTACCCACTTTGCATTGAAGGAAACAAACAAGATCAAAGTCATCCATCATGTTGGGTCAGTACTTTCTATTATTTGAGAGTTCAGGCAACATCCACTTTTCCACAGTTAACCCCTTTGATTGAACCGTGCTTCAATTCCCGAGTGTCCCGGTCAGCAGCGCCTACAAGATGCTTATACATCACTTTCTGACTCACATCACTGTGAAACACCAACACTTGACTAAAGTGATGTTTTGTGTTGCTCAAAATGACCACCTCAGAGAATGCTTGGGATATAGTGGTAATGCTGATACTGATTGAAACTGACTAAAAGAAAAATAGAGAATTTGAAGCCTTGATCATTTGCATCTAATGGAGACATTTCCATTTACAGGTTTCCATTTACATGTTGAAGTAAGTGTCAGTCCTCGAGGTTTAGTGTCAGGGTTAAAGTGCCTTGTACAAACTTTAAGACCACTTTATCTTGACCTACATCTTATTTCCTGTTCTTGTAGATATTGTTGATCCTGTAAATCAACTACTGATTATTTGATGCAGTGTTTTCTCTGTTGTCATGGTTTATAATACTAGTGCAGTTTTAAAGAATTAATCAATTTTCCACTGAGCCAGCATAAGCCCAGCTTTTTTGCAGCATAGGTCTTTTGTCTTGCTCTTGACTATAAACATACCAGTCATCTTTCTTGACCCCAACTCTGGCAGGAAGCCGCAAGTTAAGCTATGTATGACATCAAGGCAATAAAGTATAACTTGCAATACAGTGTCAAGCAACAATGCGAAATATACTATCAACAGGTAAGAGCAGACAGGAAGCACATTTAGACAGACATAATGACAAGCACACACTCAGAGGGTGGAATTGTCTGGCTGTTTCAATTTACATTTATTGATGAGCTGAATCTTCAGATGCACCCTTCAGGTTCAAGAGAAACTGGAGAGTGAATAAAGCTGTTTAATTAGTTCCATCACTGTGAATCCACATCTGAAATGTGTCTAGGTGTTGCACAGTATCGCATAGAGGTAGCAAATGGCTGTAATAATATTCTTTCGGAAATTTTCATAGGTGAAATAATTCATGTGTAATGTCTATCAGTTTGATTCTACGCTTTGTAGTACTTGTAGTCATAGCATAATCATTGTGAATGCCCATTTCTCAAAAGATGAGAGGGACATGGGCAAAAAAAAAAAAATTCTTCATCACTGAAAAAGTCTATTTTCCATGCCTCTGTGAGACTCCCAGGTCTCAATGTCCCAGCATGTGGAATGTAGACGAGAACATTCAGCTCTGTCTTTTTCTTTCAAGTTCAAAACACCTTACTTCAAAAACAAGTGGAGAAAAAAAACTTCAAATAAAACCTTATTTCTCCTAAGGTTATTTTTCTTAGGATGCAGAGATACATGTCTTTTTGCATTACTGCTTACCTGTCAAGTGAACAGTATATGCAACAGAGGGAGTTTCCTCTCACATATTCTAAACCCACCCTGGATTCTTTAGAACAAAACATTTTTTCTATCTACGCAGAAAAATCTTTCTACGTTTTTAACTAATAGACAATAACATTTACTTTATCCTCAGATTATGTTGGTATGAAAATGCACACTTCTAAATTACAGTTTAAATTTCAGCATTTGCAAACATGCTCTTATTTCACCGTGCCAATCAATTAAGTGGATAAAAACAAAACTAATTGCAGTAATATAATTGCAATGTAATGACAGTATATTGTAGATTTCTGGCATTTAAGCAAATTAGTTCATTTGATTTGTATTAGCAACTGGCAGTGTGTGAGTGTCCATTATAGTAATGGCATATCAACATGGGAAAGCACCACCTTGTCATAAATAAAGACTGATGGAGAGACCAGGAGTAAGGAGTAAATGGTAAATAATGTTACGCACACACACACTTTATTTTTCCTGGTACAAATAATTAGAATATGATATAGGATATGTGTTAAGATCTCTTTTCAGGTATATTGTCACTGTTGTTCATCATTTACAGCAGCTATTGTTTATTACTAAATTATACTAAGCATACCAATCTTTATCTCCTCACCAGTGCATTCTCTGGAGGCATCACTAAAAACACATAATTCTCTACACAGGTCTCTGCTTTGCTGATCAGGCATTTCCATTCAGGGTCAAGTCTGATCCGTATAATGACAAGCGAGTGTTAAATCTAACTTAGCATTCACACTCCACCACAGGGTAATACAAATGCATATCAATCTCACAGGGCAAACATAACCCATTTAAGTGCTTATTGATCTCTTTCTATCACTGGATTTAACCAGCTTAGTAATTTTTGCCAAAGCTTCTGTGGAACCAGAAACTTCCAACCTTATTTCCCGATAGTTAAGAAAGGATTAAGTCTGACAAATTCTCGAAGATTTTCAAAAAGGGTTTTTTTGTTTTTTTTTACAAACAGCATGTATTGTTGAGTTACTCTAAATAAAACACTGTATTCTAATTACACAGGGGAGTAGTTTTCATGGTGATCACGTCTGCTAGAGGAGAAATGATCAGTGTTGCTGTACAACAGGATAAAACATGATGTGCTGTTAGAGAAAAATTTCTGACTATAATACTGACTATAATACTGAATAACAAGACTTTACAGGTGCTCTTATTATTTTATAATTCATCATTTAAAAACAATTTACCATGTTACCAACTAATTTAATATCCATGAATACTTTATCGTATATATAAATATTATTCTTTAACATGCATTTTGAATGAGGTAGAAAATTCATTTAATTTTTTCTGGATTATTATTTCTATACTAAACTATTATTTATCATATCATACATAACAAGCTTCAAGAAATTGAATGGAACAATGTAACATGATTCCAGTCACAAACATTTACACACAGACAGATATTGTGTTACATTACATACTCCTCCAGAAGAGACCACAATTCATATCCGTTCTTGACCCACCGTCATTGTGATCATATCACTGGCTGCTTTATACTGAACAACATTGTATCTGCTGGCACCAGAAAAAGAAACACTCTTCAGATTCTGCATGTATTTATTTCTTTATAGGCACTGTAGTAATAATAACCACAAAAAAGGAAGAAATTTATGAGACATTTGACAGGGAGTATCATTTATTTCTTTATTTTTTAACAGTGATTTTTTGAGCAATGATTTTACTGACCCTCACTGACTACTTACTGGCAGGTCACAGTTACCTAAAAATAATCTCTTTATATAAATCTGAAGTAAAAAAAATATTATAGAGCATGAAAATTTGTTTTAGAAATACTGTGGCTGGTTTAATGTGTCTCAAAGGGTGTACATAATAACCTTCCCTCTTTTGCATTGTAAATGTCTTGCATTAAGCAAAAATAGAGTAAAATAGCCAGTGGCTATCATATATATCATATATATATACACAAATCATATATATATATGATTTGTATGATATATATATATATATATATATATATATATATATATATATATATATATATATATATATATATATATATATATATATATATATATACAAATCATATATATATATATATATATATATATATATATATATATATACATAAAGAAATAAGGTCCAGGTTGGACTAATTACTATTTGTTACATTTACAAGAATCAAAGATGGTCAATTTTATTAAAGATAGTTCTTGTATTAAAGACGGTACTATAGACAGACCGAAATATTCAAAATGCATCATAATCAAAATACTGTATATGCATATTTTCCTCTCACCAAATCAAATGTACAATAACATCAGATACTATATTCAGTTTTACTGAAAGTCTCCAATATTTTTTTTTGTTCACTTTCTTTTTTGATAAGATGCAATGTTTGTGCTTCACCCTAGGTAATGTAGAACAATTATTTAGTACCAAGGAAAAAGACCAGCATCAAAGAACAAATACTGAGGGCATGGATTAACAGCACTGGTTAAAGTAGTAAATTACCTACTACTGGGCTCTGATCAAGATTGTGTGTTAATAGATCTCACTGTAGTTTGTGCCCTTGTACATATTCTCGTTTTGCTAGATGAACTAGAAAATGTATATATAAATGTTAATGGTGACTTATGTACACAAACAAAGTAAAAAATTAGGTGTTCTGCAAGGCTCTATTCAAGGTCCACTGATTTTTGTCTATACATGCTACACCTGGGTGACATTATTTGTAAACATGGTTTTAGCTTCCATTGCTATGCTGATGACACAGCTGTGTGCAAAACTAATGTTTAAACTATTGTAAGACTTTCTGGCCTGGATCTTCAAGTAGCTACATAAAGCATCTTCACTTAGTCCAAAATGCAGCAGTCCTTACTAGGAGGGTGAAACTATATTTTCACAATATATTAATTATAAAATTCTACTAGGTATTATAAAGCTGGTTTGTGACAACATCTACTGTTAACATCTATGGTACTGTACTAGTAAAATTGAAGTGAATTGAATTATTTGAACCTGTAATCTGTTTTTCTATTTTCCCAGTGTACCTTTTCTATAGAAAGATACCATGGACCGTTTTTAATGGTGGAAAACACAGGTTGCTTTTTACGTCTATTCTGTGTTCAGGTGGCTAATGGCAAACAGTTTGCATCATTTTCACACTCTGTAAATCATTCAGGTATACTTGTTCTCTGTAGAAATGGAGTCATGGTGATCATGGAGGAGAATATTCCACCCAGAACAGATATGTTTAAAAACTGTATTTATATAGTGTGCTAACAGGAAGGCACATTAATTGCACAGCTGACTCAGACACTCCAGCAGCATTCTAAAACCTGCTGGAAGCCTTCATTTGCTACACTACTAAAAGATGTATGAGTTTTACTTGACTGGGAAAAAGACTACCGATATAACACTAATGGGGGCAACATTTGACATTAGGTGATTTTTGCATAATTGATTTGATCTATATATCTCTGCTTTTAGGAAAGATTCAGATTAGATCTTGAAAAAAAAATGTGACGGTCCTGTTTTCTCTCTGAAGCTTCTTGATAATCTTCAGCAATATTAGACACCCACCACTGTGAAATTAATTTAGCTTTACTTAATGGCACAGTGTAAATGTATTTGTTTAATACTTTGATTCAGCTGAGTATTATAGCTATTGTTCTTCATGTTATGTGGATTTGCATTAGAGTACTGTTGACTTAATTTGTCATGACATAGCTTATCATATCTTAGCTTGAGGCCATGTCTGTCATGTTTGCCTAATTGTGTTAATGTTACGTTACTTAATTAATTCATGAAAAAATGTTTTTTTTTTTTTTTACATAATCTAATTTTTTTTTTATAAATAATTGTACTTTGTGATTTTATATTATTCACATCAAGCAGTCGCAATTAAATGAGAGTTAAAGGCAAGCAAAGCAGAGAAACAGAATAATCACACAGTAGAATGATCTGGTTCAACAACCAAATAAGCAAGGTGGAGAGCAAGGTGGTGCAGAGAATAAGAGCATTATTCAAACTGGACTATTTTAACCAGAGGAGGTTTGCTATTCCACAGTCACAGACCAGAAAAAAAAATCTAGTGAGTAATCGCCTTAAATTATTGCAAATTGCAGTAGACTACCTAATTAAGATTAAGTAAAATTCTGAAACATTTCAAGCTCTTACACTTGTATGCATGAGAAGCTGTAATGAGACAGAATAGCCTGTTTTCATATAATTATAATATAACTGCTTTCGCTAGGCACTTCTGGTCCAGAAAAAAAGGGATTTTATTTTATCCACTTTAGAAATATAGTATGCTTAAATCAATTTTGTTCTACAATTGTGATGGATACTGTTCCCTACTGAATAGAAAAAAAGGTATTCTTTCCGATCTGTGTTCTCCAGTTGTTCTCTTATATGAGACACATTAAAGAAATAGACGACATGATCATGCAGCCTGCTACATAAGCACATTGACTATAAGGCAATGAGAACTAGGGGGCAGTGGTGGCTCAGTGGTCAGAATTCTGTGCTAGTGATAGGAAGATTATTAATTCATATCTCAGGGTTTCCAAAGACCACTGCTGGGCTCTTGAGCAAGGCGTGTAACTTTCATTTGCACCAGATCTATGCTTGGATTGTACCCTATTTAAAATGTAAGCCACTATGGACAAAAAACATTTGCCAGGTGAATTAAAGAAAAGAAAGTGGTATGAAGGGGATTTGAATAGGTCACTTCATTAGCAATGCTAATTACATATCCTACTTTATATCACAGTCATGAAGGCTAATAGTGTACTATTTTTATGCCTAGAGGTTCTGCTGCTAAAAGTCATGTCTAATCTTGGTTACTATTAAGCGTAAAGCATATTCAATGTAGCAAGTAATGATTCCTACATGATGTGAATGTAACTTTTAAAAATTTGTTTTATTCTCTAAATTCTCTTCAGAGACATACTTAATTTAGATACAGAACAGTGCTTACTTAATTTCGTGCTCTCATAATTACTAATTGAGACTATGAGTGCCTTTTAAAATCATTGTTTTAGCCACAGTCTATTTGTATGAGATTTAATGAATAAAGCACCAAGTTCTCTGAAAAGGTGCAAAACTCAGACTTGCTGCTTCAGAGATGCTTCAGATTTTATCATGCTTGTTTTGCTGATTTTATCTTCATATAGTGATTCTCTTCTGAGTTGGCTAGAAAGATGTGATAAACCATATTCACACAAAAAAGCCTTTCCATATTCTGTACTTAGAGAGATAAACTAGATTATTTTATTAGCTGGCAAAATATTTCCGAATATCTTTAACAACAACACAATATGTTTAAATGTATACAGTTTGATTACTCCTTGTTACTAATGAACTTGACTTAATATTTACATTAACATTTTACTAACTACCATTCAACCAAGGCCTTCTAATCAGCTACGGTTTCTCTGATAGTTGCTTAAACCTTAAGAATTCCCAGAAAAATTTTGGATTTAGCACAGAAATAAAAGGATGTTATCACAGAGGCCCAGGCATTAGTAACTGCCTTTGTGCTCATAGCCATTAGATAACGTACTACAAATAGCCCAATTTAATTCAAGTGATATGCATTTTACTGTTAATTCTTAATGGTGTGCATGGGTGTGTGTGTGTGTGTGTTTTGTTTACTTAGTTAATTATAGAAGTAATGACTAATGAGAGAAGTGTTTTCAGCAAACACTGAGATAACAATGTTCCTTGCACTAGAGATTAAAACTTGTGAGTGTAGATTTAGGTAATAGTTCTGGCATTTTAAGCAAGGATTGACCTTTAATGAAGGTTTTCTTCCACTAATCAGAAGCAAATACAGTACAGCAGCGAGTGATGTGCTAATAAAATTGATGTGCCTGCCAGGGTGACCACTGGGATTTCTGTTCCAGCCAGGACACTGTACCATATGTATATGATATAGGCGTATCTCAGTTTGTGTCCATAATTGTATAGTACCGCACAGCTAAGTTTAATTAAAAGAATTTCATCTATGGCTTAGTCAAATATCCATATAGCCTGCTAAACTTCAACTGAAAGAATGCACCCAATGCAACAGGGGCATTTATAAAGTGCCAAATCTACACTTTCTGATAGGACAATTTTGTGGTTAAATACTAAGCCAGCCTTTCTAGTCTGATCCCACAGAAGAGCTGCTGTAACACTAATGCTGGCTATGATAGAAAAGTGCACACAGTGCATTCCAGCTGCCGTAGACCGGTGAGTGTGTCCATGCTCACCCCTATCCACCATTGAAAGCACTAATGAGCATGTGAGCATCAGGGCCATGGAAGAAGCTGGCTTGGTCTGATAAATCACTTTTTTTTTTACATCATGTGGACTGCCAGGCACTTGTGTGTCACTTACCTTGGGATGAGATGACACCAGGATGCACTATGGGAAAAAGGCAAGCTGGCAAAGGCTATGGCGATGCTCTAGGCATTGTTCTACTGGAAAGCTATGGGCTTTCATGTGGATGTTACCTTGACACATGCCAAAACATTGCCACAGACCAAATACATCCCTTCATAGCAATAGTATCCCCTAATAGCACTGGTTTCTTCCAGCAGGGCAATGCTCTCTTTTACACTGCAGAAATTGTATAGGAATGGTTAGAGGAACATGACAAACTGTTCCAGGTGTTGACATGACCTCTAAATTCCTCAGATATCAATCCAACAGAACATCTGTGGGATGTTCTGGACAAACAAGTCTGATCTATGGAGGTCCATCCTCACAACTTACAGGACTTAAATGATCTGCTGGTAACATCTTGGTGCCAGATACCACAGCACATCTTCAGACATCTTGTGGTGTTCATGCCTCGATGGGTCAGAGCTGTTTTGTTTGCAGAAGGGAGATATACACAATATTAGTCAGGTGGTTTTATAGATATTTGTGTGTAGAGTCCAATACAGTTATTATTATAATATATATCTAAAATAACAAGCTGCAAACCAATAATTTTTAATAGGCACTTCATTTTATGCGTCTTTAAATCTCTTTCATGTACAGTTGGCAGGCAGCAGTGACGGCGACAGAATGCTTGAAATGCTAGCAGTCAACAGAATGCTTGACTTTTGATGTGAATACTTGAGGGAAAAGCAAAGACTGGTAAGCATAAACAAATCCAAAGCACAATATCAAATATAGAATCAAGCATCAGGCAAAGGGTCAAGTGATGTTCGAACTAGAATTCAGAGGATGAGACGAAGGAGGAAACAAGCACACTGGTGTATGTGTAAAGTATAAGCAGTTTCTAGGTACCTATGTGTATTTTATGTGACTTTGTATGGAAATGTATATATTTTGGGTTGGAATCAGTAGTCAAATATCTATAATGTGATGTACTGTCTTTTATAGTGTACAATGTACACTCTACCTCACCTGAATTAAACAGATATAAGAAAATTCTTGGTATGGTATTGTGTGTGTTATCAGTTGCTGTATGTTATCACAGGCTAGTTGTTATTAAGCCATCAATTTCAAATTGGCTTGATAATGTTCTGCAATTTCTCCCATTGGAAAGGCTTACTTCTGTTCTCCAAGGAGACATGAATGTTTTTTTTTTTGTTAGGAGCCCTGTCATACATTTATATATGTCATATAAGCTATATAATCCCGTCAGGGGATTATGCTAAAACCATATTAAAAGGTTATGTAACCTTGGGATCCCCAGCAGGTAAACCACATACTAGTATTAATATTTCATACTTCTATAATATGGATGATGATGATCTATGTTTGTGTGGTTTTTTGGCTGTAGGATTAAGTTAATATTGGGCTTCAGTATTTGTGTAATGTGCTATAAAATTTGTAATTTATTTAAATGAAAAAAAGAAGATTGAATGAAGGGAAATGACAAAGTAAATGAATTTTAAAAATTAGGAAAGCAAGTTAAAAATTTAAAGAGGGACGTTTGCTAATTGGGCCACAGCTGCTGGACATTATTTTCAGTTTCTAAATGAGAAGAAGATAATGGCTTAGTTGAAAAATGAGAAAAATCCTAACAGCACTATGGTCATTAATTAACATTCTTCTTGAGCTCATTTGGCATTTTTACTTTATCCTTAAATCCTTCACTGAGTCACACTTATAAGACTAAAACATTACTAGCATCTTCTCACATATCATGGTGTAAAAGTTATCATGCATTTAAGCAAAAAAAAAGATTTAAGCATGTTTCGAGCTGTCAGGATAATATAAGTGAAATAAAAGATAAGGTCAAACATATAAAATAAGCACAAACCTCTTGAAAGGCACAATTTTGAAAATGAGATCAGTAGGGTTTTCAAAGCCCAAATGTTTCTTACTATAAAACATAAATATAGACTAAAGTCAGCTAAGGTGGATTTAAGGCTACTTTCAGATATGCAGCATTTTCTCAGTAAAACTGACATGTTTTTCAAAGTGACTGATATAACTGAATAGTTGATAGCATTTTAGGTCTTGGTGGACTATGTGGCCCTAGTCCGCTTCAGGCCAAACTCTTGTGTTTCAATTGCTATGAGAAACCAGTTTGAATCAAATTGACCCAAATATAGGAAGTGAACCAAACACAGTGTATATTATAGGTTGTAGACAAAATTTATTATGGTTTTATTATTTAATTCATGGAGTAAGGGAAAATGTGAAAATCGGAAAGAAATTACTATGATTAAATTATAATTATATAGCACCAAAAAGTCATACACAGTATCTTGAAAGGTTACAGGGAATGTGGCAGTCAGTGTGATTCACCATGTTGAAAAGTTAAATGGATATCTCAGGTAGAATTTCCTTCCAACTACTGTATTTTATATGTAAAGTATTATAGCTCAGCTCTGTGTGTCAATCTGAAGGTGGCTTTTGTTATGTAAGTACAGTATGTTTCTTCATATCAGGTCAGATGTTATGGATTTAATGAAAAAATGTGAACTACGCGCTTTTATTTGACTCAGTATTCTCTGTGATTGAATGATTTCTGTTCGGTGCATGTGGCTGAAAGTGCATGTATTAGTAAAGAATTTTACATGCAGTAATTTAGGAAGATTCTAACTTGCCTCTTTTGAATTCCTGCAAATGAAGATCAGCTAGTTCAGCTTAACCACTAAGATGGCTGATGCTCTGAATGTCTAGTTTATTTGTTTGTTGCGTTCATCAGCACTAAATTGTCTTATAATCAGTGTATGTATGATGCAACAAAATATGTAATATTACTTATAATATTAACTTTTAACCATTTGTGTGCTTCACAGCTATGGTCATTAAATTGTTTTCAGTGCTTTTACTTAAAAGTTTCCTCCCTTGTCTGCCATTCCTATAGCTGCAGACTACCATTCCCATAATCCACATGATCGTCAACCATCAAATCAAACATGATGCATGTTTGCGATCTCCAGATTACTGATTGGTTTCATTTGTTCACAGTCACCCACACTATAGATCATGCTATAAAAACAAGGCAGATAAACAGTCTGCAAAGTCTTGTTCAAGAATTGGACCTATGAATGTGACCAAGCCGTTTGTGTTGTGCGATTGTTCTTCATTGTTTTGACAATTCTTCTTTGTTGTTCTATTATTCGTCTTGCCTACTTTGCCCATCGCCTGCCCCAATGTCTGTCCATTGTTCTGAGTATCGACCAGCCCTTTTGTTTTCTTTGCCTGGGTGGTTCTTAATAAAATCCATAACTAGGACTTGTGCCTGTTTGTTTGGATACTTGACATAAATAAAAATGGTGTGTATAAGAATTGTATGCCTCGAAATAAAAAATAGAATTCGTCTGGTGTGGTAAATATCTTCAGTATTTTTATAGCTGGGTTCAGGTGTAAAAATCAATGGTGGTATATTAATGTTGACATATTTGACATGGTAGCAGTTGTTAACCCTTTACTTTCTTTCCTTGTGTGCGTATACATTTACATTTCCTTTGCTTTCCTTTATTGCTGTTATCCTCTCAGGCAATGGAAAAATACAGACAGTATCACAACACAGAATAGCCTGAAACATAAGGCCAGACTCATTCTTAATACAAGTGAAATATCAAATCTAAAAAGAAAAATAATAATAAAAAATCTGAAAAGTGCTGCCAAAAATTAGCTGGTTTGGAAAGAAAGCACTAATCAAATAAAAAAAAAAATCTGTGTGCACTATTATAAGTGGAGTTGGCATCTAGAGATAGGATCATTTCTTTCTTTCTTTTTTTTTTTTTTTTTTTGCAAATAGCCTACATTTTATCAATGTGTTCTATATAGAATGAAAATGGAACAGCATTTTCCAAACCATTTTTCAAACTATGTCCTCTTCCTCTGGGTTTAAATTGAGATGGAGGGGATGGAGGAGCTCTGTTTCTTTCATGGAAACAATAAAGGTTAATGTTTTTATATGGAACGCTCATCACTAATATCATGTAACTATAATTAAATATTCTGATCTGCCTAAGGGCTCAATTTAACTGACTACAACTTGGCGGTCAGACCTTCAGTTTCCACCTTGAGTTTTCTTTCTTTTGTCAGTTTTAGTATCAAAATATTAAGCTATCTGTGATGATGCATGAAAACAGCAAAGACTTTAAAAAGCAAACCGAAGATTGGCATCTTCTTACCTCTTTTGATAATAGAGATAGTTGATCTCTCTGGCCATCTATAGCTCACTCGGCTTAAATTGATTATTTGCGAAGCTAGATTTACACTGTTATCTAACAAGTGTGAAAACTCAGTAGGGTGCAAGTGACCATTTTGAGTGTATTTAGCATGTAATCCAATTAATGTTAGCACAAGTGTGTTAACAGCATGGTGTCTAAATAATAAGCCACATAATTGGTCAAATTGAAGATAAATTTGAATAATTCACATGAAATATGCCTACTGTATGAAGATAATGTAGCTATAGCAAGCTTAGTGGTGACCATTTCCTCTGCCTATGCAGAGTAGACTAGCATAATGACATTTGGAAAACATCAGCCTATGTTTATATCCAGACTATTTATAGGTTGAGGTTTTATTATTTAATTTATGTAGTAAGGGAAAATGTGAAAATCACAAAGAAATTACTATTATTAACTGTAAAAATACAAGTTAAAGGGAATGTGGCAGTCAGTGTGATTCACCACATTAAACAAGTAGAATTTTATAATTCCAGTTTCTATTGTATTACATACAGTATGTATTGTACTGGATATAGCTTTGTGTGTCAATCTGAAGGTGGTTACAGTTATGTAAGTACAATATGCTTCTTCATATCAGGTCAGACATTATGGATTTAATGAAAAATGTGAAAGTGGGTTTCTTAAAGGGCTAAACATAAATTTACCCGTTCTTTGTAGAAATTGCTTTCAAATATCAAGATGAATGCAAAAATCCAGCTAAGACTGACCAACTGCCAAAACACAGGCCGAGCTGCAGAATCTGGTTCCTAGGTTCCTAGTCACAGTAAATAAATTCAATGAGCCAGAAATTAACACTTAAGTTAATTAAAGACTGCAAGTTTATATTTGAATCTGTAAAAGTTCACTGACATTGATTTGTATAATGCTTTTAACAATATGTTCTCATGCAACAGCTTTAAAGGAATCCAGATAGAAATTCAAAAACCCTAAGAGCAAGCCAGAGCTGACAGTGGCAAGGAAAAACTCCCTGAGAAGACATTAGAAGGAACCTCTAAGAGGAACCAGTCTCATCATCTTCTGGTGGCACTTGATTTCTGGAATTCCATCCATTTTATGTACCACTTATCCTACATAGGGTCACAGGGAACCTGGAGCCTATCCCCAGGCATTCAGGGCACAAGGAACATGCCACCTACCAGCCATCGTATACAGATGTCTATCAGTCTACTTTGCGTGTTTTTTAGACCAGGAAAAGAAACTGTAGTCGGACTCTGTGCACATAGGGATTGTAGGGCACATAGGAATCGAACCCCCAACCCCAGACCATTAAGCCAGGTATGTTAAAAGATAATCAGTATGAGCCTCACAGTGTATGTGGTTATAGTCTCCAGTATCTTCAGTATTAAGAAATATTTTTGGAAATCTGTAGGGTATTTAAATGGGACCATCCACAACAAGTGCAGAAGCTCTAAGAGTAGGAGACGTATCAGGATGAATCCCTAGGCTTGGTGATCTTTCAGCAACATGGAAATAATGATCAAATCTGTGGCTACATGTGGATCCATCACTGCTAAGCTATTATTCGTTCTCAGTAAACAAGAAAATCGATAAAAGATGAAAACAAATATATGAATCCATATTGCTATTCAAATTCAAAACAACAGCTACATAACATAACATACTGTCTGGTTTTGCTTTAAGCTCCGCGGAGGAGAGTAGTGTTCCTTAAAAGCAGCTGAGTGATAGTGGCTGCTGTAGTGCTTTCTGTATTGTCTCAGTCAGCAGCAGGCTGAGAGGAACAATCCCACCACCATAACACACTCCTATTACACCATGCCTTTGTTTATTCTGCATTCACGTTGGACGTGTTGATTTTCAGCACGTCGCGTGTAGCAGAGGAGGGGAGATCCGGACAAAATTTCTCCGCGTGATTTATTGACGTTTGCTCGATCGCTGCTGAAGCATCCTTGTATCTGCTGCTGTCTGCCTCAGAAAAAGCGCACAGAGCAGAAATGCGCGAGCGGGGAAGTTAAGACATGCCAGTCCCGATTTCTCCCGAGATCACACCGAGCAGATTGGACGGTAAGAGCGACACTTTCTTTATAGTCGAAATGTTTTCGCGTGGACAGCGTAGATTTCGTGTCCGTTTGCTCCAGACCGACTCGGACACGCGATATTCGTCTGTGAAGGCAGTCCACAGATGTGTCCAGTGCACGGCTGCAGCGCGTGAATCTGTTGAAACTGTTATTATTATTTTTTGTAATCAATTGATTTTTACTATCTCCGGTTTTATGTTTGCATGTGTTTCAGATCGAATAGGCGATGCTCTGGTATAGATCCTATGACTTGTGTCAACATAAACAACCGACACACATGCGTTAGGAAAACTAAACCTTAATGCAACACAGCATGATTTGCCTGCAATATATATATATATATATATTAGAAATAAAAATAAGAATTTTATGAAGTGTTCAAGATGATGCACTGTTTTTTTTATATATATATATATTTTTATGAATCTGAAACATGACTATATGGATGAGTCATACAGAACTCTGTAGAGAAGCTTTTACTTCTTTTACTTCAACTCAGATGACAGAAGCTTGTAAGGAAAAATGCATTACTTTGTATATTATTATATATTACCATGCATAGGTCTTTATGCTGGTAAATAAACATTGTCTAGCTGTAACTGCTCAAGAATCAATATTAGGCAAAATGTTTTGTGAGTTTGAAACTCAGTGTCTCCTGTGTTAGTCATCCAGACATCAGTCCATGGAAATGTGTTTGAGGAATTCTCCTCAGGAATTGTCATGGTTCAGATGACACAGTTTACACACAGACTGATAAAAGTTCTTTTTTTTTTCTTTTCTGAGACAGTTTGACATGTTATTCACCCTCGGAGTGTGTTTCCCTCTGGACTAGCAGTGCTTCCCCTTGTGGTAACTCATCGCAATGTTAACTATTGTACCTTCAGCAGATACCTTTTCCTCTCATAAATAAATGTCTCAATGCTCACGTTGAAGGAATACAGACAATGTTTGTGAAGCCTTTTTTTGTTTCTACCAGCGAGAACAGAATATCTGCTGCTTCAGGAGTGATTTAAGTATGCTATCAATACAAGGCCTTTACATAAGAAAAACACTCCTTTTAATGACATTGTATAGCACAAAGAGTTAAATCTTACTTTCTTCACTTTTGTGTATTTCCTTTGCACTCTAAAGCACTGAGAAAGATACGGCATCACAACACAGAATAGACTGAAACATAAAGACAGTCATTGTTACCACAAGTGAGATCTAGCTGTTAAAAAAAAACAAAAAAAAAAACCCTCAGATGCACTTTCACTAATTAGCTGGTTTGGACCAGATGGACTAAAGGCAGCTAATGAACACATTTCTCAGTGTGCTACATGAAATGGTCTTGGCTTTTAATGATCTCCAAATAGAATCTTATTTTTTAGTTCAAATAAATGTTAGTAATATTTAGACTGCAGAATGAAATGAAGGACAACATGCAGGTCCAAAAAGGTTTCAACACATCAGTTCAGACATATCCGGTTATGAGTTGGACTAAGGCATAAATCATGTGGCCAGTTCCTTTCAACTCTAAAAATTAAGAAACTGTTAATCTTTTATTCATATCTTAATAAAATCAACCATTCAGGACATTACTATGCAAGCATCAGAAGTACACTTTTCCAGCTGAATTTGAATCTGGCCTTCATTTATAATGAATCAACGCTGTGAATCTGTGGCTAAAAAACGAATGTGTCTAATAAAAAAAGTATTTAAAATGTGATAATGATTTTTGAAAGAACATGGGTCATGCACTGAAGAATAAAAAAAGATGGGAGTTCACATGCATAGTCTAGGTTTATTACACAGCTTCACTCAGCTCTGTGTTGTCCAGAGTGTGAAGTGAAGACCATCAAATCCACTGAGGGCAGCTTTCATTATAAGAAGACAGGGACATGCTGTACCTTTTGCTTTTGCCCTTGCCCTGTCCCAGACAGCTGGAATTTGGATGTCAGAGAAGAGAATGTGAAATATACTCCATTGGGTTTTTTTCCCTGAATACTTTGCTCTTACAGGAATGAAAATGTGAGAATGAAACCTATTTAAGAAAACAATGTTGAAAATGTCAAGAGAACATCTACGCATTTTCAATCATCTTTTTTCTCTCTCATTTAGACACATTTTTAAAATTCTATTACAACAAGTAGGAACTTCACATGCTCTCAGCCTTGCTGTCCCACGAGTGCCTTTTCTTGAGCTAGTGAGTGGAGTCTGATATAAACAGCATTATTCTACAGACACACATAGAAACACATCATCACAGCACACTGTCCTCAATAAGGTGCGAGTAAATAAAATGGAGCAAGCTGGCCAAGGCGAACCAACATATCTGCTATTGTATCAACATGGTCCTCACACTGGCACTGAACCTGACCACTGATTTCAGTCTTATATGCTAAGAAAGCACAGCCAGAATAGTTGTTATTCTGTTATTAACCTATACATAGCACACTCTGTAGTTATGACATTGTGAATTATGAAGTTGCTTTCTTAAGCAGCTTTTTTCCCCGTCACTCTATTCGAGCAAGCGATTTAACAAGGGCAAGGTGGTGTCTGCTTGCGTGGGAGTTCTGCTGTAACGCTGCTGGTGTGATGCTTGCAAAAGCCCTAATTGTGTCTGTCTTCCTTTCTGTAAATGGCGAAATTACCTTTTCCACAGGGCTCTCGACGTAGGTGAATTGAATTTTCTCTGCATGAGGAAGCAGTTTAAAGAGCCACAGTTTTTTTTGGCAGCATGAGGTTTGATGAATGCAAGCAGAGATGATGGAAGGAAGAGTCACTGTGTAGTCATGAGGGAGAGGAAGGTGGGAGTGATCTGGGCCATCTGTCAGACTTAGCAAATAATTTTTTTGACGAACAGTAACACTAAACAATTGCATAAATATAGATGACCAAGCTGAGAGATGTTGATGGGTTTTTATTTGCTTATATTACAAACTCAGTTTCAAGTGAGTACTTGATCTAGGTTACCTCTTCTCTGTCTCATTGCAATAAGCTGAGCTGTGGTAGAAGTGGTATAGCTTGATGAAGTGGTATAGCATTAGTAGTGTGATTAGATACACCAGCACAGCTCTTGAGCCCATGAGGCTGGAGGATGTCTGTGATTGCTATTCACTATAACCTGATACATTTATCCTTTTTAATATTTCTAGACTGATACAGTTCTTTTTATTCTGTGTATAACAATCATTGCCTTTTTGACTTAATAAAGGAACAGAAATGAAACCTAATTTTGACATCCCTTTATTTGCCAAATAGCAACCATTGTGTAGAAACCTTTGGCTTAACCATTCCTCTTAATGATGAACCCTAACACACTATAATGCATTCCCAGTGTGTCAGTCATGCTCACACAGGCTCATACAATGCATTTACATGCCATGGCCATATAGAAAGACATCTACATGCCCTTCTTTTTGTCTGGTTAATTCCATCTGCAGTGAACTCCATTTCCCAAAACACACCTCTGCCTACAAAAATGATCACCCCTGGACTACACTTCCTAAAGCACAAGATCTCTCTTCACAGTCACCAGGCCTTTAATCACACACACACACACACACACACACACACACACACACACACACATACATACACACACACACACTGCAAGTGGCAGACTAACAGTGTATTCTTACCTGTTCTTACCAGGCCTTTGATATTGTGTTTTTCTTTTTTTTCTTTATACTCTCTCTCTCTCTCTTGCTCTCTCTCTCTCTCTCTCTCTCTCTCTCTCTCTCTCTCTCTCTCTCTCTTGCTCTCTCTCTCTTTCTCTGGTTTTTGATATCAGTATTTGCTGATATTGTATCTGTACATCTCTTGATCTTTACCTGTTTTTTGACAACAAATTTTACCCCACAATTTATTTGTTTGCACCTTTCCTTTCCTTTCCTTTCCTTTCCTTTCCTTTCCTTTCCTTTCCTTTCCTTTCCTTTCCTTTCCTTTCCTTTCCTTTCCTTTCCTTTCCTTTCCTTTCCTTTCCTTTCCTTTCCTTTCCTTTCCTTTCTATTTTGGGCTCTGAATGCAAATATTATATACTAATCCTCTAATGACGCATATATATTTATATTACCTTGGTGTAGTTTTTACCCTGTTTTATCTTTCATTGTATATATGCCATGTGAAGCTCTTCAAAGTAGTGTACATTGGTATATGCGTAAATATATTCACACATCTTTGGTTTAAAACTTCTAAGATTCAACCTAGCTTTGCAAGATATGTTCCCCCGCAGGCTTTGTGGCTCTTTCCAACCACTGACCATCCTGAAAATGAGAAATCTCAGCTCTATCCACTTTGTCACAGTATGTGACAAAAGCGCATCATAATGCTATCCGGAAAAACGGATTTTTCCTAAATCCAGCTGGAAGCGATGCTAGTACATAATCTATCTTAGTACAAATTCTGAAATAAAAAAAGACGCTTTTGCTTTCTTAACATATGTTTAACAGTAAGCTTGTTTTTACATACATCATTACATACATTTAGCACTTGCATGAGAGAAAAGAATTATTATTTTTTTAACATGACTACACTGTGTTAACATTGTGGTGTTAATGGCCATATTGTGTTTATTTAACAGTATAGTAGGGATGTAACCATCTTAGGAGCACCTTCCTTTTTAGAAAGCTTGTCGTAAATGTTCTAAGCAGAGGTCTGCTTCAGGACTGGAGCATAAATGTCACATGAGTGGGAGGTTTTTACTTTCATGAGGGCACATGAAGGGAATATAAGTCACACATGAAGCTCTCGGGACAAAAAAAGACCATAATGATTAACATACATTTACAACCATTATTCATCCTTAGTAGCCTGGTCAGGGCCACAGTGGATTAAATCAGTTTATATTTTGAGAAATAGATCGAGCTAAATTTGTTAGCAAAACTTCCTGAATGGGATTGATAAAAATCTTTAGCACACATCTGGTTATGAATTCGAGCTAAGGTTGAGTGACTGTCAGAATCCGGAGCTCAGATTTCGCAAACCATGCTGCCATCACCGGCATTTCTACTGCTGCTTTCCTCCCCCAGTATTTTTCAATGTTTCTGAGAGCTACGTTGTACATTTCATTAAAAAAAAACCCAACCTTTTCTTTTAGGCCACTTTGGGTTCAAAAAACAGATTCAATTGCATTACACTTTATAATATAGCAAAACAAGCCAAATGCTGTTGACTAGCATAACCAGATTTTCTTCTTTGACTCATCTATATGACTTATTTGGTAACAATAGACTGACTTTTAGGAAACGACACTTTCTATAGCAGTGCAAATCAAATGATTTTTAGATTAACACAGTCTTGTATTTTATCTACAACAACTTGCCTATTTCACTCTCCAGCTTATTGCATGTTCAGAGGAGCGTTCCTTCTGGAAAATGTTCACTTTCACTTTTAACCTTCTTAGATACTTAGACAGCAAGGGAGCAGCACACCCTCAGAACTTCTGGAAGTTTCCTGACTGATGTTATCACAGGAATATTAACTCTGTTATTCAGGTTAAGATCATAAATAAATGAGTCACTGAAAAACTTTACAGCATCAGAGGGGTGTGTAGATTTTATTAATGTAATAAAAGCAATCTGATGTAAAGGGATTGTGAGGATGTGCTCCAATTGGTGTGAAAATACCAAAGAGAGTGCAGTATCTCGCAGCTAATAGACAGCCTGTCAACTCTTAGCAGCTTTCTTCAAATCAAAAGGAGGTGCTTCAAAAGTTCTCCATGAAATATACATCAATCAGAGAGTGAGTAAGAACAAAGGCAAAATTGTGTGTTTGTCAGAGGAGGTATCGGAAATGCTGATTTATTAAAGGGTCTCTCATCCTCCACCAGCTGTTTAGGATGCCATTCTGTTTCAGATGCTTGAGAAATAAAATGCATGATGCGCACATACTTGATGTTGATGTGAATAGGTGAGCGTTGGAGAGCAAGCTTTACCTGTATTGGAACTTGCTTGAATATCTCCTGACAACCTAACAAGGACAAAGACTTGCTAGCCTTCCCAGGGCGCTGTCATTCATAGATCGAGCGATGGAAATAATTGGCAAAGAAATCTACTCCCTCATGATGTAGGCTGCACTGGTTCATTTTTTTTAGTCCTTTAGTGCATTATTGGCACTGTTATATATTGTGGTGTATTTATATCTCAAGCTCAGCCATGATCTCGTTCCGTGTGTTAGTTTATATTTGGAGGAGCTGACATGTCAATTTGGCTGTTGGCCTAAATGGTGCAGAGCAGAAATAAGCGTTATGTGGGTTGATGTCATTCTCTGAGTTTGCGTAATTGACTTCTCACCACCTCCACCCCACTTGACACATAATTATTTTCTATTTGGTAGCTTGATGACTGATCTTCTGAATTCCGTGCGACCCGTCATGATAATTAGTTTGGGTTCAGACCCTGTGTCAGGATGTTGGGTTCGAATGTAGTATGCTGAAGGGTGGTGTCTTTAAAACAAGCTGCAAGTAGAAGAGAAAGAGAAATGGAAACAGTATTAAATAAGGCTTGGAGGGGCAGAGAGAAACACTGGGAGAGTGAGACAGACAAAGACAGGGGGGAG
This sequence comes from Hemibagrus wyckioides, assembly GCF_019097595.1. Classification (NCBI taxonomy): domain Eukaryota; kingdom Metazoa; phylum Chordata; class Actinopteri; order Siluriformes; family Bagridae; genus Hemibagrus; species Hemibagrus wyckioides. The sequence goes on from NC_080713.1 coordinate 19,223,613, forward strand.
AGGAGAAGAAAGTGGAGGAAGGAGCATGGAGAATGTCAGCTGTTTGCTTCAAAGTAAATCCAATAAATAATAAATAACGAAGTTCCTCTCATACCATTGCCTCCCTCTGAGCAATAGGAACGTTATGTATGTAAAAATAGTATGTTTGGAGCTTTGCTAAGCTTTTCTGTGCTGAAAAAATATTCCTTTGATCTTTATTGGCTATAGGTCCTGTTTGCATGGTCATAATGCTAGCACAAAAATAAGAATCAGGCTGTCGGCAATGTAAGTATAGCAGGCAGATTCTTTTTTGTGCTCACTGCCATGAGGAGGTAACCTCACACACAGAGATATAACTAGAGTTAGAATGAACACATTATCAGGAGATGTGCCGCCATATTCTGCCAAATCAGCTCTTTCTGTTCTCTTTAAAACTTCAGTGGGTGCTCAGCATAGTGAAATTTTCATAATGATATATGATTAAATTTCACCCATAAACTCAATATTTCTGGATGTTAGCGCCTTCAAAATGGAAATTGATTAGTTTCTTTAAACTGGAAGCCGCTTGGAAAGAAACAACTATGAGGATCTTACAGTATATCATATACATAAACTAGGTGGAAGAAAATGTAATGAATATAAAGACAGTGAGGTCTTAGGAGGTTAAAGTAAACATAAAAATATTAATAGTAGCCTGCTAAAATATCCTAAACTGTTTTATTGTTTGTATTAATTATAGGACATCCTGAGCGTAATGATATGTAATGGTCTGATTCACGTTTATTAGCAACAGCTGAGTTGTTTATTCTGATTTGTGATGGACAAATTAATTCAGTGATTTGTATTTAATTGGTAGTTAGGTAGCATGACTGATATTTTGAACTGGTGTCCACAAGACTGTAAGAAAGAGAACACTTTTTAACCTTCTTTTGATGTCAGGAAAAAGTCCAATTTCTCCCTTGGTGTGAAACTCAAACAGTGACAGAATAATTTGATTAAAGGTGCCTAGGCAAGCATCTTCAAACATTTTCTCCCCCAGTTTGTTCACCTACCAATTCCCAACCACCAGCCAGTTCTTCCTTATCATACAATACTTCTAACTTGGGAAGATGAAGATTAGCACGCTTCCTCCAAGACATGTGAAGCTAACTACATCTTTTTATAGTGCTGCTTCATAGACCAGAATAACTCATACCACTTGAACTCATGATCTCCCAACAACAGGGCAAATGCTTTTCTATTGTGTCACTCAAGAGCCTGTTCACAACTTTTCAACCCCGCTGTTGTTCTTTCTCTTCTTTTAGGATATTTTCTTTTCATTTTTGTGCACTTCTACCATATTTCCATTCAGACATTTTACTGTTGGATTCTTAAGCACATTTAAGGCCAATTCACCTTGGATGAATATCTATGCAGTTGCATAAGAAACAGTCTGTAGAGTATTGATTCTCATGGATAACCAAAAAATATGCTTTTTGCTCACTTTCCCACTGTCTCATGTCACTTTTCTGTTGAACTTTGCTGTAATTACAGCTCGCAAACTTCACTAGTCCTCATCTCCCATGTTCCACTTAAACTAATAAACTGTATATTTTTTATATTAATGAAAATGAATATTACTGCTGTGCTGGTGACACATCCAGTATGAATTCCAGGTTACTGACCAGTAATCACGATGCTGATTTAGTGAGGTCATAAAATAAGGCCATCAAAAAAAAAAACAAAAAAAAACTATGCACTTGTCCAATCTCACCAATCATGAACTCATGAATTATTTATCCTCTTTATGGACCAATTGAGTTGGAGCCCAATAAAACATTTCTGACCTGTGTGCTAATCCATTCCCAGTCTCAAGAGATGAAAAATGCTAAAAATTTTTAGACCACATTGCACTGGAAAGTCCTACAGCATTGGCAGATTTCAACAAGAACATGGCTCATTTAAAAAAAGTGGCGTATGACCAATCAGATTCGCAATGCAACGACATTGTAATTTATGATTATGATTTATGCTTGCACTGTTGGAGCCTTACACCTTTCCATATCTTTCTACTCTTACTAAAGGTGTGAAAACAGAGGCAAGCTTTAAAACTACAGCAAAAATGTGTGAGAGGATATGAACACACTATGTCTGATACAAGCTTGCTTGCTTTGAATATCCAATTTGGCTTTTTTTCTATCTTAAAGTACACAATATACAGACTGGTGGTTATATAAATCTAATTTGGAACCCACAATACAAATTACTGAGTCTGAAAGTCACTTTGGGAGAGGTGATTGCATATGCAAATTTATATTACTATAGGGCAGGTATACAGAAGCCGATTTCTGCAATTATATTAAATTATACCATTTATAGCAAATATGATTAGCTACTAAGTTTATCTAAATTATGCCTTAGTGTCACAAAGTAAACAAAATGCTTCTCAAAGTTGCAATAAGTTTACTTTCAGATGCTGGTGTGGGCAATGTCTTTATTAAAGACGGCAAATAGCAAAAACAGGCAGAAGTTCAGGTGATTAACAAACAAGATATTCAAAAATAACAAAAAACACAGGCAAAAAGGCTTGGTACATCTAGTGGAATAGAGTGATGTAGTCTCAGCCTCAGACATCACGCCTACAAACCATTGGCAGAATATCGGATACATATGGCACAGAAAATTGGAAACATTTCAGGAGTTGCAAAGTCAACATCTGATTGGTTGGATTCTACAGGGTTTCTGGGAGACGTGTGTTTAAAATTTTTTAATGATCCGTCTAATGAGCCGCCATGACGCTTTACTTCCTGGGACAATGAGAGCGTATGTGGATCAGCTAAATGCTGGATTTTCAAAATTATGTGAAGTGCATGGTATAGATTTGCTTAACATTCCTAAATGAACGATCTATGGTTGCATGTCGGTCTGCTGTGATAGGTTGCTTTACATGTCAGTCAAATGGCCTCTTGGGCGGTCCTTGGCCAATAAAAGCTGCTATGGAGTCACACTTTTTTCTGTCTTTCTAAAGGTTAGGTTACATGAGACTATGTGTGATGTGGCTGGGTGGTGTAGTCCATGGTGGCCATAATTGCAGGCGTTGGTGTGTTTCAGGAAATGAGTCTGATGGCATTGACATGACAGTTGGCTGCATATGCACACCTCTAGATTTGGCAGCATTTAAACAGAGCCTTTACCTTTTAACAACAGAAGTTTACCTTATTAACAAAATGCACACTCATGTCTACACTCTTTTACCAAATTTCCCTGTGGAGGTTAATAAAGTAATCTCATCTCTACTTTTAATTCCAAAGCATCTTAGCTTTTAATTGCCTTTATATTTGAGTTCCATTTTAATTTTACTCTTTTACTCTTGAGAACAGTTAGATGTAACATCCAAAATCCTCAAATACCTATTGCGTTCTACATCTGATTTGTATGTGATGTCATTCATGCAGTTTATCCAATCGTACTTGCAAATTAGTCCTTGTTATTTGAGTAAAACAGATCCGCCTCATTAACCTTTTTACATCATCAGATATGATCACATCAAATGTGCCAGAGGGTCTGGGTGCATACAGTATATAAATTCAAGTTCAAATGAGAAAGATATGTAGAGATTGTGTGAATTGGATGGATTTATCAAATATACGATGCTCAGGATTGAGCCAAATAGATGATGCAGTTATTGGGGAAGCTGGAGACTGAGGACCAGATCAAAGTTTTGTTTTATTACTTGCTATACACAAAGAGCATATAGGTGCTCTGCAGTATGGTATAATGAAGTTTTGTGTTGCTAAAGAGGGTTCAAACAAGGGTTTTGGAAGCTAAGAAAAAAGGTACACAACCTCTCTCTTAATTGGACAGCGGTAGAAAGGTCGTGGTCAGCTATTCTCTGGGGTATGTCATGCCTGCTCTAGACTCCAGACTCTGAAAAGAAAGAGCCTCTCATTCACTGCGCAGCGAACTTTGAGAATCCTGCTTGTCACTTTATAGCAGTTCCTATTATCTGCCTTGAACTGTGTTGACTCAAAGTTAGTGTTTGCTGTTCTTGTCAGTTATGTTGTGTAATATACTGATGCGAATAGTTCGTCTGCAGAACATCACAAATAGCTTACATGTCTTGGTGCAGTGTAACATTCAGAGAAGCAAGCCGTGACAATGTGACATGGGTTGGTTTATTATGTAGATATCTTTCAATAATAAATGGTTCCAGACCTTGTGTCAGGATGTCATAGTTCCATTTCTAGCCTCTTGCATAGCTAAATTAAACACACATGTTGAAAGTGTGCAAAATATTTATCACCTAACTATTTAACATGCAAGGTAAATGCTCCACCATATGCCGGTCTCATGTTTATACTCTGTAGTTATTGCAGGACCTAGTCATCGCATTCACATTTGTTAATCTATGATCATTATTTTCATTAATTCAATTAATTTTGCATTCTTTGCTAGATAAACACTTAGCACATTACATGTGGAAGAACATTATGTAAACGTTTTAGTTTTTCTACTGTACACTGTCTCATTTTCTATCAATTTCTATCATCTCCATGTTATTGGCTACGGGACCTGCCAATAACTACGTAGCCAGATTTGTTTTGTGCCTGACTTTGAGACCTGATAACGTTCAATCTATTTCAGCTGGTGCATGGCCTATGCATGCAAATTTTCCGTCAAGTGTGACCTGACACCCCTAATGCAGTGCTGACTGAATTACTATTACAGGATTATCAGCAGCCCATGAATATCATATAAAATATTCATTCAAACCATTCACCTTGATTCAGTAATCATGTTTTTGTCATTTTTACCAAAGGAAAAAAAGTCAAAAACAAAAACAAACAAAGGACACATTGCTGTCATTTGAGAGAAAAAAAAGTATTTGCTTATCGAATCAGTTAATAGCTAGATGGTAATGGATTTTCCTTTAGGATACTCTTAACAAAAGTAAGATCAAATGATTATTTTAATGCAGTCACTGGCCCTAAATGTGGAACAGTTATCAGTTAATAGTTGTAATGTTTTTTTTTTAGCCAGCGTGTCATCATTATACTGTTTCATCTCTCACATTATGTACTGTAATGTCATTCATTTATTGTTCATCTTCAAGTCATTTTATCTTGGGCATGGTGATGGTGGATTCAAAGCATATCATGGAGACACCAGGTGCAAGGCATACTTCACTGAGTGTACACACAAACAAACACATAAACACACACACATACACACACACACACACACACACACACACACACACACTGAGTCAAATCTGGGGGCAATGTACAGTAGCCAATTCACCTGCCATGGTGTTTTTGGGAGATGAAAAGAAACAGGAATACCCAAAGGAAATTCAGGCAAACACAGAGAGAATGTGAGAAACACAGCACAGACACTAACCATAGATCAGAATTGAACCCTGGACCCTAGAGCAGTGAGACAAGAACATTATCTACTGCGACACCATGCAAACCATTATTCAACATTCTTCAACTCCTTTCAAGCTAGTTGCACAGTATTTACTGGACGGTTCACAGTAGTTGTTGAATAAAATGTAATAATAAATGAATAAACTTGGGAACACACTGTAGAGTTTAAAACCACACAAAGAGAGTAATCCTTTACCTCAGTCCACAGAAAAATGTACAGAGCAGATTGGACTACCAGCTGGGGCTGAAAGGCTTGGGAAGGAGTGAAGAGTAAAATCATACCGCACTTCAAAGAGTAACATTTCCGGTTGAGGCGTTAATCAACTGATTATGAGCTACTTCTGCTGAAATTTACATCCTGCTCCAGGCATTATCAGACAATATACAACTCAAATACTTCTCTAGCTCTAGAGAAGTATTTCTCTACCCATTAGATGGAGGGTGGTGTCCAGAGGATGTGTTGAAAAGGGACTAAATATGCCTTCCACAACCCCACAGTGAACTGAGCCCTCTATCTGTAAAAATCTCCATGGACACCCCCAAAATAATGCACTACTTTCCTTAAAAGCACTGCTGCCATTTTCTGTGCTGAGGGTAATTTAGGTAGAGCCATAAAATGGGCTGATTTAAAAAATCATCCACTTTTACCAGAATAACTGTGAAACTAGTAGATGGATGGAGAGCAGTTTTGAAGTTCACTGGCATGTGGCCAGGGTCTAAACTACTAGGTAACATGTAGCAATCCTGCTCATGCCTTTTGTGAGACATGACAAATATATTCATTAACATACTATATCTTTCAATTTCATATTTCACATTGTATCTTTCATGCCACAGATGTATTATGTCCCCACAGTAATACCTCTTTCCTGACATCCCCTGCTCAATCAGGCACCCTTTTAAACTACTTACTGGATCTGCATCCAGTTGCTGGGCTATAAGTACTGACCTCTGGCATTGATTAAACTTGCCTCACAATCCACTTGTTGTGAATCACATTGTCTGAAACTGGTTTAAAGCCTGAGCAATCAAACTAATAAGATAAAGTACCAGATTCAGTGTTTTTTTTTGTTTTTTGTTTTGTCTTAGCCTTATGCGTAACGGTAACATTAACATAGATGGAGATTCGTGTCCTCTAGGCCTGATTGGGATTTAGTTCTTGGCTTTCCTCAGATTTTGCTGGTTGCTATGATCAGTGATTACTTGAATTAGATAAACTGCTCCCTAAATCCAGTGACAACAGGCTTCTACAGCTAAGTTGATAGCAGTTCTCTGCATTTAGCCCCTTGGCTTTGTTGAGTAGGTGACATTTTGTGAAAGAAGAATATGCATGAAGAAAGAAGGAGAGAAGAAAGGCATGTCCACTTTCACAGAATTGTTAGAGTGGGACCTGGCTGGATTAATATAGACTGAGGTGAACACTTAGCTATCTTAGCTTTTTCAAAAGCTTCTTGAGCCTCAGATGTCAATGTAATGCACATATGAGCAACACAAGTCGTACAGTAAGCAGAACTGCAACAGGGCTGTAATTAAAGATGCACCTACATCAGTATTCAAACCCTTTAAAACGCTGTCCTTCTTTTAAGATAAGGAGATTGACCAGTCCTGCTTTTACCATGCCAGTCTCCATTACATTGTTATATGGAAGAAATGTGAGATTTAATACATATTATTTGTACCAGCAGGCAAATAGTTTGGTATGAAAAATGTTTGGTTAAACAAAATATTGACATTATCCAGACAGATGCAGATATAGTCTAAAAGCCACTTTTTACTTGTTTCCTTCACAGTTCCTCACAAGATAGCATTAATCTAATCAAATTTGTTAAAATAAATAAATAAATAAATAAATAAATAAATAAATAAATAAATAACAAAAATCACCTCACGACAGATAAAATGTTGAAGATGGCCATTTTGTGCTTTCCCCAATAATCAATACAGAGTCTCAGTCCTATGTCCGTTTCTAGTAACAAGGAAAAACCCGGCCAATGCTGGTGAGTTTGATCTTCTCTGACTTACTGATCTTAGTTGTGGTTGCATGAGCAGAGGCTTTTAATGTTGAACAAATTGTGTTGTAAAGCCCCCTTTAATAAGCCTTCCACTAGTCCAATCAATAACTGAGTTCTGCTTGCTTAGCCATGGGTACCCAAGACTTAGAGGTTGAATGGAAACCTCTACAACACAGAAATAGAAACAGCATATTTAAACATGGCTAGAGCCTATTCGGAGCCCCAGGACTTTAGTATTGTACTCAACAAAAAGTATTTCCGTTTAATGCATGAATCATTCCAGGTTTGGGATTCGGCTACAGCAGGACACAGAGTCCTCGATTCTCCCTTGCCCTAGAGTCCACTGTAGCAAATAGCAGGGTGGAGCATTGGTTTCATTTGCCCCAGAAGAGAATAACATCCACCTTCATCTGCTTTGGGGAATTTGGCGATTCAATGACATTATGTGTTAGATTTCCTTCTCTGCCTTTTGAGTATAGGTTCTACCTGGACATTTGTGATAAAAGCTGTTAAAGTGACCTGATTTTCCACAAACACAGCTGTTTCATTGTCTCTCTTCCTCTTTCCTGCACGGTCAGCCATGACTGGCTTATCTGTAGGGCCTCATTCCCATTTCATGAACTTCAGTTAGCAGATTTGTTGTGTGCAGTAGCCCGTGATGATCCACACTGGGTGAGCACTCTTGGTGGTCTGAAGGTCTAATCAGATAGCTACTATAATTAGTTTTATGGAGTTTCTCCAGTCGTGACAAGCTAATTTTTCAGAGAGGTGGTTTGGGTAGGAATATGGTATTGTACTGAATTTGTACACATCGAGGGTGGCTTTCACCATCAATTTAAATGACTTCCTTCAGTTCATCCATAACAGTTCCAAGCTGTCATGGAAACCATGCAAGGTCTCTTGGTTAACACAGGTGGCCCTCTAGAAACACTGTTACCTGCTTGCTTATATCAGTGGCTTAGTTTAACTATCATAATTGTAGGGAGAGGGACCACATATTGGTCTCTATTGATCAAGCAAATATGGCACAAGGGTAAACTTGCAAAGAATCTAAAGGAACATTCATAAAGGAACAGGCATATCAGGCATTCTACAAACCAAATGCTAAATCTATGGCTGGAATTTAAACCAAGATTAAGCACAGTACCTCGGCAGGTAATAAATGTAAGCAGTAAATGCATGTGATTGCTAGCTGTGCTAGCTTAGAGTGAGGGATTGTCATTTCCAGTTTTGTCCCTGCTCACTCTTCCTATTTCTCTGGCATCCTGTTCACAGCAGGACACTAACTACTGTATATGCACTGCATTTCTTTTAAACCACAATGTCACACATCGCTGACCAGCCATCAACATTTTCACACACCATAGCTTACTGTTCTTTTTTCAATTACACACAAGTGAGCACTATACACAGGTCATGCACACCACAAAGTATAGCGATGTTGTCTCTTTCCAGTGTGGGGAATCCTCAGACAGTTCATGAATGCTGATTGATATTTGGCAATGTTAAAAAAAAAAGCAGAAACAGTGCAGAGCGTGAGAGGAGCAGTGACCTTTCAGAGTGAAATGTTAATTTAACCGCTGTATAAAAAAAATGTGTGTGTGGCTACTGAATGCTGAACATGTAAATATTACCAATCCCCACTGACTCACACTCTTTATATGTGGATTAGGTACAGTTCACTGGTGAATAAGTGCAAATAAGCTTTGCCCTTTTAAGTGTTCAGTGGTGGGTACCGAATACAAATTTGGGGATACATAATCCAGCAGTGGTGGCTTTAATACACATCTAAATGCTCAGTTTTGTGAGGCAGCTGTGTGGAAAGCAGTGGTGTTTGTTGTTGAGAAATCACGCTATAATTCACAATATGTTTGTTTCTGTCTCGTTTTCTCAGTCATATTTGAAGATCCACTGCTGTTTATCTAATATTGTATTGTAACTTTAGTATCTGTTTTTTCACAACATTCAACCACATTCAACACCAACATTCATTTGGTGGAAGGATAAATTGTGCAGGATATGTTTTTTCCTGCTATGGTATGTGTTTCAGCTTACCCCATATTTTAAATTTCAGGTAAATCCACAGTTTATATTTCACTGCAGGGTTACTACATTATGAAAGAGACACTGCATTGCAGGTGTACATCTATTTGTATGTATGTATGTGTGTGTGTTTGTGTGCATGCACGTGCATTAGCATTACCTTACTGTATGTATATGTGTGCACACTGGTGCATGTAATACCAATAAATAAGATTCACAATCTTTCTTGCTAATGTTTTGCCTTTGCTGCCTTGCCTGCAGGTCAGTACACATGGATTTTATCTGATTTCACTCAGTACAGAGCCTCACTAGGTGTCTGTTGTTACAACTGGCTGATTTAATTCTCAGCACACAGTCTTCTCCAGTGGAATATTATACTGGTTAGATATTGATCCTTGTTTTGAGACCATTTGTGGGATAAACAAACAGTAGATAAGACTTTAGATCTGTAAATGGAGATATTGTAGAAGGAGGCCTGTAACATAAAGCCTGTTATATATTCTTTTTTTAACACAAAAATTGCAACACCACCAACAAACACCAGAGAAAAAATATAAATGTATAAACCTTTCAAAAACAGTGGATATCAAAAATGTTTACAAGCCCCTGTTAAACTTGCACCATTTGCGATTCGTGGATAAAATGTCAGATTTTTTTGCTTTCAATGTGTTATAGCAAGTGGAAAACAGTAGAAACATATTAGTATATTATTGTTGCAGAAATGTCATTCCCCACGTTTTCTGTAGGATTTAGATCTTGTCTCTGACTAGGCATTTTCAAAAATTTGATCTTCTTCTTCTGAAGCCATATTTAACAACTTGGATTTGACACCAAACATATCTTTCAGAATTATGCTGGAAATATTCTATTTCTGTTTCATCAGACCATAACACATTCTGCCACATGGTTTTGGCAAAATTTAGGGGGCCTATATTTTTTCTTCATGAGAAAGGGCCTAGACAAGTGAAGAACACATGAGATTTCTGTCACATGCAGGGACTGTACAGTACTTGCCAGATATTCCTGCATTTCCTTTAATATTGCTGCAGGTCTCTTGGCAGTCTCCCTGAAAAGTTTTCTTCTTGTCCTTTTTTCAAGTTTGGAGGGACGCCTTGTTATAATTAATGTCACTGTGCTTCCAGATTTCAAGGTACACCTAATTAGTTGGAAATCCTTTTGTATAGGTTTCGACAATGAGATCCCATAAATGCTTGGTAAGCTCTTTGTGGACCATGTTTTTAGCAGTTGGATGAAACCAAGAAGATGTTTTTATTTAATTATTAAATTAGTGTTAATAAGAATCACTTCACTGAGGACAGGTTTTTTACATTTGCATGTGATTTGTTCATTCTGAGCACATTCACATGGAGTGGTCTAAAAGGATGTTCACATCTATGCCACCAGGTAATTATAAGTACTATCTTTTTTATTTTTTTCCTAAAATGATCACCGTAGTGGAGGATCAATGTCTACAGGATTTTTCACCTTCTCCGGTTGGGTTTCCTTGGTGTCCTCTCACATACCAAATACATGCTAATAGGTCGATTGGTTATGCTACATTTCCCCTGGGTTTGATTAAGTGTGTGTGTGTGTGTGTGTGTGTGTGTGTGCATGCATGCGTGCGTATGTGTGTGTGTGTGTGACTGGCATCCCATTCAAGGTCAAGGTCCATTCCAAGGTGCTTTAGATGAGGTTAAAGTGGTTAATGAAGGTGAATGAATAAATACATCATAACAGTTGTTAACAATTTTTTGTGTTTGCCCTGTATTCCTGCTGTTAGGAGTTTAATTTTGCCTTTCCCCAGTGTGTTCTCTATTTGCTTTGGGGGTTTCGTCTGTGTACTCCAGTTTCCTCCCCTAGCCCAAAGACATGCGTTATAAGACTGACTGGCATCTCTGTAGCGTGCGAGTGTGATTGTGCCCTGCGATGCGTTAGCACCCCGTCTAGGGTGTCCCTCGAGTTCCCTCGGGATAGCCTACAGAAAATGATTAAATGAATGCATAGTGTATGCATAGAGCACATTCAGTCCTTGATTATACTTCTTTACTGTTTTATTTCTTTTCCATCAGTTGACCTAGAGCTTTGGCACCTTGATTGACAGTTTATTGTATTCTGTAACACATGTTAGTTTCCTAAGTTATACTACAACCATTGCATTTCTGATTTCCTCTCTCTCTCTCTCTCTCTCTCTCTCTCTCTTCCCCTCTTCCAATCACTCTTCTCCTCTCTTTTTCTATCTATCTAGTGTAGAAGGCTGTACAGAATTAATGGGTAGGAGATGGGAGGGCTGAAGTGGACCAGAGAGATTAGCTGTAAAATTGACACTGACAAATCTCATACATTACGGCTTCATGGGAGGCAGCCATCGCCACAGGAAGTCAAGCAGGAGGAGAGGGGAAAAGGTAATGTTCTCTATAAAAGACACAATGTGGCCTTTATTAACTACCACTTTTATAGTGTTACATTGCTGAAAGCTTCCCTCTGCAAATTCAGCACAGCTGCAAAAAGAGCCACATGTAGGAAACAATATTCTGAAATAGTAACAGGTCCTAAATCTTTAATAATATATTAAAACAGAATTTCTATTGGATTGAAATAGCTAGCAAAATCTTAATTCCGTCACAGAGTTGAGCCTTTTCTCTGACTCTCTCCCACTTATTGTCTTCTCTAAATTAGTCTTTGCTTCTTAATTTTACTGAGGATGTGTGAATACTTAATCCATGAAATAATTGAATTGAATGGAATAAAAAAAGGGAGTGGATTTGTAAAACGCATGCCTGAAGCACACAATGCCGTATTCAAAGCTTCATTTAAACTCACTTACTTTCAATTGCACTCATGAATAGTAAATGTTTATGTGCATCTTTAATAATCCATGAAGTGCAAACGAACAAACTTCAATGAGCCGTAATTAACACTGCAGTCTATCGGACAGAGACTACTTTGTTTTGCAAGGTCATGAAAGAAAGTCTGAGGTTTCACTCTTTTGTAAACACCATATCAGGTTTGTTTGGCATGTCACATTTAATGATCATTTTTGATTTTATGTTTGACTTCAGTATTGATTCTTCGTTTGACTTTATCTCGAACACCATGACTCTTGTCGTTGTATGCCAAAAATCATCATCTTCTATAACTGAGAAAATATTTAGAATAATTTATCTCATTACTAATTCATGCCTATGAAGAAAAGATTATATTTTGCAACTTGTATGAAATATAATAAATGTAGATTATTGCTATTCATCTCTGTGTGTTAACTTTGAGATATAATGCATATACTTTGCAGCCGGTAAATCTAACAGATGCAATAAACCCAGTATAATGTGTGCTACTCATTTCAATGTAATTTCAATCTCCTCAGGCACAACTGATGAGGAAAGGAATATTTGAATAGGGTTATGAATATGTGATATGATAAGCTCTTGAAATCATAACAGAGCAAATGTGTTTTCTGAGCTGCCCACGTATTCATCTACATTGCTAATTTGATTGAAAGCTTGTGTGTATATATGCTGAATCCTCATTTGTGCATATGCTATAACATTTGTTTTAGAAGTCAATGTACATTTTGCATATTGTATTAGGTTTGGCACTTTGGTAAAGATTTATATCACCTTTTTTACAGACTGTTGAATTAAGAACACACTGTATTTTTGGTGGATAAGTAGTATATGCTGTTAAATATTCATTGGCAGCTTGCGTTCTTAAAATATAACTAATTATCACTCCCAGCATCTCCAAAGCTCTGTTTTCACACTTCGACTGAAATTCATGCATCTTTTTTTCAAAGAAATTATATTAAAACACACAAGTCAATGCACAACCATTACTAACTAGAGTATATTGTGTGTACTATGTTCTACTGGCTTGCCAGGAGTGGATCATGTTGATCCAGCTGCCAAGCTTCTCCAATGCTTTTTGTTTGTTCTAACTGGTTCCTCCAGCTGGGGTGTGTGTGCGTGTGTGTTTGTGTGGAATAATTTTGGTGCCAATGTCATAAACTGTTGTGACACATCCACACACAGGTGTTAAAGGCTGGAGTATATTACATCTCACAAAGAATTTACACAAAAAAAGACCATTCTAGATGTCTGATCTGCATCAAGCAGGAAAAAACTTAGAAGTGCCATGTAAAGAGTTGCGTAATTGACAGACTCCTCTGTCCCACAGTAATCATCTGTTCTCAGGCCTGACAGTTCGGCTCGTCTTTCTCTTTTCCTGAATGCTAAAATGATGAATCCTCCTGAGCTCCGCTTCTCCAGAGCACTGTGCTGAGAGTGAAGTCTACATTAAGTATTGATGACAAGGATGATTAAAATTTGAAAGGCATTTTAAAAAGTACATTAATGGTTTCCACAGGCAAGGTCAACACAGGAATTGGGGGGAATCTGAAAACTTTTAACTTTAATATTACATTGGAAAACCTACAGCACATTTCTGAGAATAGAAATCATTACATTCGATATAAGTGTTAATCTGTTGTTAACACCATTTTGACCGTGAATATGTGGTGTGGGCAATTTTTCATTCACAAACACTTTCCTGTAATGCTTTAAAGAGCTTTATAGTGTGATAGAACAGAGAGATGATTGGAAGAGTATGGGTTAAATGCAGACGTGCAGCAAAACCCATAGGTTAAAAGGTTGCAATACATGTGAATTGTGTCTGCAGGCTTCCAGACTGTGTATTTTGGCAGACTTTTTGTCTCCATTCAATGTTTGCTAGTGAGATTGAGAATTGAGAGAGGTCACAGTGGTGTTGATAGTAGTGGTTATGATCACAGACACAGACACAGGAGGAGCAAACGCTTGGCAATATTTTTTATTTTACAATATTGTTGCCGCTTCACAGCTCCAGGGTCCTGGTTTCAGTCCTCAGCTTGACCTACTCGTTCTCCCAGTGCTTGTGTGGGTTTCCTCTGGGGTCTCTGGTTTCTTCCCACTGCCCAAAAACATGCAGACATGACTACTCTAAATTGGCACTAGGTATGAATGTATGTGTGAATAGTGCCCTGTGATGGACTGCTGTTGCATCCAGGGTAAAAATTCCTGCCTGGAACAAAGAGACCTCAAGAATGCCTATGAATTTATTAGAACCCTGGTTGGATTACAATGGTTACTGAAGGCAAATGAATACATTTCTATTCCTCCATACATTCATCACAAATGTAATGCAACAAGGTTATTCAGCTTTTGTCCACAAAAGGCTACACACATTAAATAGGTTTATTATTAGTGTTTATTTTCACACATTTGATAGTATTCTTTTAGTCATAGCTTCAGTTTTGTTTTTTGTTTTGTTTTTGTTTTTTACCAGAAAGTCTTTCATTTTGATATATTGATTAATGCAGCTGGTTCTGAATAAAATGTAGTTTTTGCAAACAATTAGTCAGTTCCAAAAACACAATATTACCACATTGCTAACTCAGGGGAGCCTCTTACCTCCAGGTGTAGAGGTTCAAATCCCACCTGTGCCTTGTGTGTATGGAGTATGCATGTTGTCCCTTCGGGTGTTTCCTCCCCCGTCCAAAGACGTGTTGTAAGTTGACTGACATCTCTGAATTGTCAGATTGTGCCCCGTGATTTTCTTGGTGTTCTCTACCTTGTACCCTGAGTTCCCTGGGATATCCTTCGGGCTCCATGTGACCCTGTGTAGGATAAGCTGTAGAGAAAATGCATGGCTAGATTATAAACACAATGCTGCTACACAGAGAAAAATAAGGTTTATTTATATTTAAATGTTTTCATATTGACACCACAGCCTAATTTAACATTGATAACAGTGATAAACTTTCTGTATGAAAACAAATAAAAGTGGTTCTGTCTCTTAACACCATTAGAATACCTGGCATTTGAGACATCTCCTGTCTTTACTTCATATGTGCTGTTTTATTTCTGGAAATGAACAAACATAGGTGAGACATTTGAGTTTCTGTACAAATGGGATGCACATTTATTTAGTTTTTTAAACTGTTGATTTCTAATGCCCTTTTCTGTGAAAACATGCTTTTGAAGGAGTCTTCAGTGTCAGGACACTTTCAGACACTTTAAAACCCTTCACCAATGTGACATTTTTGTGGAGATTTTATGGAGCTGGACAGTGCTTCACACTGATTGCATAAATGCCACAGTCATGATTATTCATTTTCTTTGAGAGACCACAGAGTAGTCTTGCTTTCCTTGCAGAATAAGAATAAGCTTTAACAATTGTTCTTCTGATTTATTTGTCAGTCCATTCTTCGTGGAATCTGTGCTGACCTATCCCCTTTTTTAAATCATTTTTATTTTGAAGATACCTTGAAACTTCACCTAAGCAACAGAATCAGACTAAACTGAAAACACAGAAATGGTAAGATAGATATGATCTACAATTGTGGTTCTCATAGAAGATAATAAAACTGTTTTTATTATCCTTGGACTATAAAAAAATTAGAATGGGCTGAACAACCTGCAGGCTACTTATGGACTTGTAATATTTTACAACATTTGTATATAGCTTTGTTTACCTAATCTTTCCCCGCTGGTCCAGGGCTTTGCTTATTATATTTCTCACCTAATTCAATACACTGGCTAATTATCACACCCTTGATATTTAGATGATATTAAAAATAGAATAAAAAATCACTAACCCATGCAGTGCTATAGATAGACTATCAGAGCTGGATCTGAACGGAAGTCCTTCTTAGACCCTGGGGGAATGGCAGTTAAATGGTCTGGTCCCCTTCTCGGACAAACGGCTGTTCAATCATCCAGGAGACTGGAACCTTAGGGGAATGGAGAAATATGTTCTGACTGTAAGTGCTACATGGTTTAACACTTCATCAAGCCGCAGAGAACCATATTGATAGATATGGACTGGACAAGGCAATAGGCTCTGTCTCCTTTCTCCTCACTAAACAATGCGCTTGTGCGCACAATCACACTGGCCACAACAGCTCTTGGCTGGTGACATAAAAACATCGTCCCCAGGCAGCGCCTGAGAGAGAATGCATTAAAAGAGTCTGTTATTGTGTCTGTAATGTAGCAGATATCACTAACCCTTTGTAGCTTGCACTGAATAAATTATTGCTTTGATACATTTTGCTGTCAGTCATGTTACCTCTCCTGACAGTGAAGTACAGGCTGCAGTTCTAACCTTACATCTTATCAGGGCTTCTTCTAAGTTTACAGTAGTGATTTGTGGTCACTTTTAAAGGTCACTGTAGAGCGTTCAGGTGGTAGCTTTAATATCATGCTCATTAATTATAGATCCAGATGGGTTTTTGCAGTGAAATCAAGAACTGTTGGAAGAGTGAAAAGTAATCTGCAGAATAACCTGAATTTTTTTATGCGCAATTTAAATTATTATTATTATTTTATCCACAAAAGCCTAAGGCCATGCATTTGAAGAGAGTGTACAAAATGTACCTTTTTCTTTGTTACCTGCTCGGCAAAGTACTTAAAATTCCCCCTGACTTCACCTGTGAGCTTTAAGTGAGATTCCTGCCTGTGCTCCTTTCATGGTCGAGGTCTCTGTGAGGGCTTTAACTTAGCAGCACCCTGTGGAAAGGTCTGTCTCTTTCCTGTGCCCTCTAACCTCCTACTGTGCCGGCTACGGATGAGTAAACGAGACATGGGCATGCTTAGAATACTACAAATGTACAAAAAGATTTTTAAATATTCCGTGTTGCAGCCAAATTATTCAAAATTATTCAAATATTCATTATATGTGTTGACTGATTGCTTTGAATGGACATGAAAAATAAATTTGATAATGGCTTCAAAATAAATAGCATAATAATTTTTGTCATTATTTTGGTCTTTGCTAAACACGATTCTTTGTGATGGTTTGATGTTTCCCACTGTGCCAAGAATTAGACCTTGATATTTAAACACAAAAAATCAAACAATCAAAGCATAAATAATCTAAAACTAGGCAGTAATAACTGGCAGTAAACAGGCGCTAGCTCACAGTTAGTAGAATGCTTTCTAAATCGTATTATAATAAAACTTTTTGGTCCCACAAAGGTTTTCTGGATGTGTTGAGAATGTTTGTACATATAATTACATGCATACTGCATGTTATCACTGATGTGCCTACACTGTTGCCACAACATTTTATTTGCAGAAATATTCATGCCAGGCTTTCCAAAATGTCAATTCTGGTGAACACTGGTGAGCATCATTTGAAGCAAGCAACTATTATAGCAGATATTTTATAGCATCGTAGGAGCGCTCCTGTTACCACATTATAGCATAACCTTCTTCAAAGCATCTGAAATCAAATAACCTTCTGTGTTAACATGGGACACAAAAGGATGAAGATGATATTGAACCTGAACATGGGAAACATGATGATAAATACATGAGCAGACAGGGCAGGGCAAGACTAAGAATAGCATGATAAGAATATAAATGGAAACACATGAGTCTGGCATAAACAAAAGCACTTGGAAGTTGCAAGGGTTCACCTATGTGTCAGAGTTATTTACGTAGTTTTAAAACTCTTCATATAGCCATTTCATTAACATGCTGTGGATATACATGGATATTTTATAGATATCATGAGCAATACATTAAGCATTTATAGTCAAGATTTTAAATTATATTGGGAATAAGCCTATCTTTGATCAACCTTGAAAATGACATTAACCTCTGAAAATGGTGCATACAGGAATATAGCAAATGATTTGTTCAGATGCCAGAAATAAATGCAATCTTTTGCATGCACTTCACATTCCTTAAGGTCTTAAGAAATGTCCATCATGCCTTCTTCGTTTAAAAAGTTCCAGACTGCCAGTCAACATCAACACATTAGCAAGTCAGTCCTTGAAGAGGCAGAAAAAATGGATTACAGTATTAGTTTTATGAGAATTTCACCACATAATCATTTATGTATGCTAAGAATTTTAGTTCATTTTAGTAGGTGGATGTGTTGCTCAAGTAATTATAATGATGTAGCAGCTGTGAATGCTAAAACTGCTATTAGAGATATTATATTCCTACATTCATCTTCATTAACCTTTACCTTTAGTCCGGATGCAGTGGATGCAGTGACTATCCCACACAAAACTCACACACATTCACCCTAGCTCAGGATCAAACCTGGAACCCCCTGGATATTACATATTGAGTATTGGTTATTGAAAGGAGGTCGATTCATCAACACAGTTTCTTTTCAAGAGCTTTGATTTACTAAGATCCAAAATCATGTGCACAAACTTGCACATAGAATGAAATAGTGTGTGCATGTTGTAGGTGATTTAAAGGGAATAATTGTATGAATTGCATTAGGAAGCAAATATAAAGCAAATATAAATTAGGTGAGGTCAGATATCTAAAAAGACCCCCAGAAAATGATTTATAATTGCATTATTATTGTGTGTCTAGTAGCTTCTTTTCCCAGGCTCTGTTTAAACACGGTTGGCATTGGATATGAGAACATGTAGTGAATATTTCATTAGAAACTTACATTATCTCTGTAATATTTAGTGATCCTTTCACAAAACTCTGATCATTTTCAGATAATAAGGCAGAGCTGCAATAAGCATTCTCTGACTTTAAAACTGAATTGTATAATTTGCTGTTCAACTGGCAGAAACTGATAGAAAATATAATACCTGCTTTTCAGTCAAACTAATTTGCACTCACAATTGGTGTCCCAGAAGTGACTTTCAGGTTTAAGTAAATCTCACTGTACTCAGTAAATCTACTTGCAGTGATTCCACACTTAACAACTAGGTAGAAATCAGACATATTGCATATTCGGTGAGGCAAACATATAAAATTAGATGACATAAAATGTTTCTTTTCTAAAAGACGCAATCTTCCATTAAATTACGTTTTTTTTTTGTTTTGCCACATTTTTACACATTTAAGCCTTTAATAAATCAGTAGCTAGGTGTGCAATCCTATAAATTTAGGTTTTATTCTTATAAACCTTTATAGCCTTGCATTGATTCTCATAGTAAAAAAATTCTTTAATGTTTTGCATCCCTTGTTTGTCTAAGGTTCTCTCAGCCTGTTATCAGTACCATCTCTAATCCTTGGCCCGGGTGGACCTGTAGCCACCTCATGCCTCATTGCCCTCGCTCTCCACCTCTCCTAAACCCTCTTAATATGTTGTGCAGAGGTGATTGAAACAAACCCAAGGTAGTGTCAGGACCCCAGTCACCATGTAATTGAATTCTTCTGTGTTTGCACTATCACACCACAGCAGAGCAGTGGAAATGGAGAAACAGAAGAAAACAGACACCTACTCTCCTCATCAAACAGCAAATAGAGACTTGAGATCTGTTTGGCACGAGCAGAGTTTTAGCAAAGAACACTTATTGGAAAAGCAGGTGAAGGTTATGTCCACTAATTTCTAACATATTTCCTCACATATTCCGAAATGGCCTTGGTTTATATGAAAACTGGAACATCTTTCTTTCTTTTTTTTGAAACAAGTTTTTGTTTTAAAACAAAAATCTTTTTGGGGGGGATTGAAGTGTGTGAAGTGTCTGAAAATAACAGTACGTTTAGTTCCTGTTTGGAGGACAGGACCACAGTTAGAGTCATGCATTGCGTGATTGGATGACGTCTCTTTGTCTTCGTCCTCCCACCCGTCACTTTCCTACATGTCCAATTTGGCCAATGTTGCTTAGTGACGGCGCTCCATGAGGCCACTTGCTGTGTGGTTTCAAATCACAGCCGAGTTGCACCTACCAGTCTCTAGCCCTCCGATAAGGAGCACAGAAAGAAGCTGGCTGTAATTTATCTAAGGCTATTTTGTGATTCAGATATACTGTTCTGGATTCAGCCAAGCGGTAAATTGCTTTCCTCTGGGAGCAGGTCGCATTGTGGGGTCGACAAAGCAGAGCTATTTTTCTCTCTTCCACTACCCTGTTATATCTGTCTCCATCTCACTCTCTGCCTATCGCTGTATGTCTTTCAACAACCGCCACACCCACCATCCCTTCTACCCAAACTGTTGAGCGAGAGAGTGATTCTATAAGCAATCATCACAGTGACTGCAATTAGGGGCGATAATAGCAGGCATGGAACAGCAGGTCACAGGGATTCAGTGAGCTCTGAAAGGTCAAAATGATGTAAGCCATGAGAGGGAGACAAACACTTTTCTGAAGAGTAGTCGGCTTTAAAAGTGAAGTGGAAAAAACATATATAGTAGAGCTACATATACTCAAGGACTTTCACATATGCTATATTTCATCTTTTTTAATTAAACCATGCTCTGTTTACCCCTTGGTGTAGTTTGTTTGGGCGCGATGGCAATCACACTCAGGTATAACCTGAGACCTCTTCAAAAAGTTGGACTTGGTCTGGTTCTAGGTGAAACCTGGTGCAGTTTAACTGTAGTGAGAATATACCCTGATTTGACTGAACTGCAGGGAGTGAAGCAAACATGCTGTGTATTATGGAAGATATGAAGTTATGCAGATTAGCTATGATATTATATAAGGCACAAATTAAGCCAAAGAAAATGTGCCTGCTGTAGCCGCAGATCCCTGTTCTTGGGTAAAAAGAAGGAAATCTGATGTGGTCTTCTGCTGTTGCAGCCCATCCACTTCAGCATGTTGTGCATTCTGTGATGTTTTTCTGCTCACACTGGTAGTTGTAGCCCAAGTGGTTAAAGATATGGCTAACACCTTCTCCTCTGGGGCTGCTGAATCATTGCTGACCCTGTGCTCTGACCCCAACTTCCAAAGCTGGGATATGTGAAGAAATAATGTGTTGTGAAACACTGTGCTGTAATGTGTATGTGACAAAAATAAAGTCTTCTTCTTCTCAAAGAATTGTTATATAAGTTACCATAGCCTTCATGACAGCTTGATCCAGTCTCTTAATCTATTAAACAAGGTATTTCTCCCCTCATCAAAAAGGCCCACAGAACTTCCACTCACTGCATGATTTTTGTCTTTCGCACCATTTTGTGTAACCTCTAGAGATTTTGTGTGTAAAAATCCCAGGAGATGTGCAGTTTCTGAAATATTCAAACCAGCATAGAGGAGCAGCTGTACTGTTGTTCCTATTTTCACATTTTTTCAAACTCTCTAATCATTTATTCAGCATTGGGCCCATGTTTTCTGTGCCAACTTTATTTCCAAAATTTCTGCATCACTTTGCTAAAGTTTTAGAAACATCATTTTAGCCCCATAACTTTTCACAAATCTTTATTTGTATTTCTTTGTTTTTCTTTCTTTCTCAGTGTGAAACTAAGTCAGATTAAATAGAAAGCAATTAAGAGATGTGATGTGTGTGATATGTGTTGCAATATACAGAAATCGTTAATAATTTCAGCACATATTGATTGTGATTCCTATCGCCTGGTGACATGAAATAAAATTAGTCAATATAACTGATTGACTAATTTTTTTTATCATTTCATGAAATTAAAAAAAAATCACAGTAATATAGAAACACATCTGACATGGCCTCTCAGTTGCAGATGCTTTAATTTGTCTGTTGAGTTTTCATATTAAGAAGAGAGCATGAGTGGATTATTATCACTCAGTAATGCACCATCTGGAAGTTTGAAAGTTGAGTGAAATCTACAGTAAGTGATGTATCCTGGTTAGAATTGTGCTTGATCTAGAGCCTATCCCAGGAACATGAGGCAGTGTTAGACCCTGAAAAGATGTCAGTCTATTGAAGCATTTCACTATATCATTAAAAGTATGTGGACATCTGACCATCACACCCATGTGCACTTGAGTCCCACCTTTACTGTTATAAAAAAAACTCCACTCTTTTGGACTGTGGCTGTAGTTACTGTGCACTTAGTGCACCGTAAGGCATTTCAACATGATTAAATGTGGAGACCAAAGTTCACCTGCTGCTTTAAAAACGTGAGTCAAATCAACTTGAAGATAAGCTTTGTCCCAACTCATAAGTAGTAGTAGACAATGGATTACTTTACACTTAATCGACTTGAGTTAAATATACAAAACTTGTCATGACAACTGGAGTTAAAGAGAATAAATAAGTTCACGTAATCATAATAGGACTCTCATGTTTTATACTGTGCTCATTCAGCCACAAGTATGGGAAGCCAAACACATCAAAAGTGGGACGAAACCGCGCCACCCGATTGAGCCGCCCTGGGCGGACCAAATATCTGCGCGGCCCAATGGACAGAGCAGCGCGACAGTCCGGATAGTGCAGAGATGAGCTGGTTTACTTGCGCAGCCCAGTGGATAGCGCAGCACGGACCAGTTTCAGTCGAGCAGCTCGGACCAACTTCAGCAGCGTTGCTCGAACCACAAACCTGCGCGACCCACTGGGCAGCGCTGCGTGACTCTGATGGAAATAGACCCCGCCCACCATCAATTTACATTTTACCCACAATTCTCTGCTAGGAAGCACAAGTGCAAACCAGGCTCGGTAAGGCGCATAGTAGAAACAATATTAAATAGTCTTGACATTTTGAATAAAATTGAAGACGCTTTGGAAAGCAGAAGAAACACTTCACAAAATGCAGAAAATGAAGGTAGAAGGCTTTTTATTCCTCAAGTTTGAACACAAACAAGACCAGCGACACAATCAAGCCCAAAATGTAAAATTCCTGCTTTGAACAGCCCCTTCCGTTGCAACTTATGCATGTAATTCCACGAAGTACTGTCGAACAACACTGCAGTTTCCATAAAGGAAAAATAAACATTAGAAATTTAAGAAGTTCACATTCATACTGTCTGGCTATATTGTTGTAGCCTAAGCTTCCATGTGCACTTTAAACTACAGCGGAGAATTGTGGGTAAAATTGATGGTGGGCGGGGTCTATGTCCATCAGAGTCGCTCAAGTTGGTCCGCGCTGCTCGACTGAAACTGGTCCGCACTGCGCTATCCACTAGGCTGCGCAAGTAAACCAGCTCATCTCTGCGCTATCCGGACTGTCACGCTGCTCTGTCCATTGGGCCGCGCAGATATTTAGTCCGCCCAGGGCGGCTCAATCGGGTGGCGCGGTTTCGTCCCACTTTTGATGTGTTTGGCTTCCCATACACAAAAGCATTAGTCAGGTCAGGCACTGATGCCTGAGGAGTAAAGGGAGTAATGGGGCGCAGTCAGCAATCAAATTCATCCCAAAGGTGCACATACTGTTGGGGTTGAGGTCAGCCATTGTGAACCTTACTTCATACACTGGGGCATTGTCATGCTCGAATAAGTTTAAGCCTTTTAGTTCTAATGAGGATAATCTTAAGCTACAGCATACAGAGACATTCTAGAGAATTCAACTTTTCAACTTTTTGGAAACAGTTTCAAGAGGTTTGGTGGTCAGGTGTGTAATATGACTATATAACTTGGTAATTCCTACATTAAAAAAAATTAAACATTAAACTAATAAAAGCCAAGCTAATTAATGTCTTTTTTTAATACATTGTCACTTCAGGATGGAGAAAAAGGTCAGTCATTGTAAATGCCAAGACTGAAACAGAGAGCACAGAAATGGAACAAAAATATAACAAGTGTGTGGAAAGTAAGAAACACGGGTATAGCGGATTGTCAAACCTGTGCAGAGGCTGACGTTCCTGGTGTCTCTGGGGGTTTAGGTTAAGCCTCATACATAGCACAAGTTCATCCCATAAGAGCACCCCAAGCCATCAAAGAAAGCAGACATGAATTTGAAATGTAAATGCAAAAATTCATCTTACCAGGAGGAAGATTCTGGCTGCTTTTTTAGCTTGATGCAAGGTCACAGAATTACAAAATGGGTAACAGAGAAAAAAATAATCCCTTGTGTAATTCTAGACATATGGATTTCTTGGTCTGGATGTTTACACACTGTTACAACAGCTTTTTAACAGTTTTGTATTTCATCATAAAGCATATGAATTGCTATATTAAATGGGGTCAAATTCCATTGTTTAGTAAATAATGTTGCTTATCATCTATATTTGAGACATGTATTCGCATACAAATAACAAAAGGTTCAGTTGCCTTGCTGATAAAGATAAATCCAAGTGATTGCTGTATTAATGCATTACAATGTATATCAGTGTGGAAAGCTTGTTGTTGTCCTTATCATCAGCCTTCACAGGAGCTCGATAGTGGCAAGATATTATACACTGTTGATCTGTGTTGTGTCAAGGACCTCTCTATAAGCACCTCTGTGGCTCCAGCAATGAAAACCCAACCACATTGGTAAATAAATTGTCCTTGATGGTAGTCATTTATGCGATCAGGAGATTTAAAAGATTTTAAAGATTTAAAAGAGTCGCATCACATATTGACTTTTATACTATTGCATTATTGAATTCTTGAAAAGTTGTGGATTCATTTTCTATAGGTTCAGTGCATACAAGAGCTTTGGTTAAATTTTAAATGATAGCTTTTTAAGGTGGTTAATATATTAGAATATATTACCTTATCATTTCTGTAGTAATAACTCGTGCGTAAGGATTTGTATGGCTCCACATAATTGGATACTAATAAGCCAATTATAAAGAAAAATGGTATTTAACACAGAAATTAGATGTCATACACACTCTCACCTGTCTACCACTAACCTCCCACTAGTCAGTTGTGGGAATCTGTGAGCACATGTATGTGAAATAGTGTTTTATAAGATTGTGTTATTCTACCCTGTAGAATAACACAATGTAATGTAAAATGTAGGTGTTAACTTTTACCCTCTTTAGGTTATTGTTGTTGTATGATAACAAATAGTTAATAAGTTAGTTGGTAGGAATTTGCAGGTGAGCTAATTAGGGAGAAAATGTAGGGAAATCACAAGGAAACAGCCAGTCAAATCAAGGTGTACTGTAATAGGAAAATAACCTACTTTGGGTACCACACCATCACAGAATGGAATATATTTCAATAACCTCACGCCATGTCGTGTTTTATTCCTTACTTAATCAGCTATTCATAAAAGAGTCACATTTTCCTGAAACAGTTTAGTAAAAAATTGATTATATTTCAGAGTTACAAGGAGTTCATGCAAGTCCTAGATTCTTTATTTGGCAAGATATGCAACTGTCAGCATGTGCAAACATAACTAGCGACACTCATCATTTTCATTCTCTAAATCTAATTCAGATGCAATCAGTTTGATACTTATCCTGTTTCCACTGTGACACGCTCACCTCTGCTGTTCACCTTGCTTAAATGTAATCCTTACCAAGCTAAACTGGGAACACTTTGAAAGAGTCAGTTTCTATGCAAAGATGATGCTTAATTCATGAGGCTGCATTGAATTAACCTAAAAGGGCTGGTTGTGATTGATTGATTCTCCAAGCAGACATGGGAATATTCCTCATGTGATGGTTCTTTATGCATGAGGTTACAGCAGGTCATAGACGGAAAAGTTAAATCACAGATTTGGGGCAGAGAATTATACCACAGTGCTGTGATGGGAGACAGACTACTGGTGGATTTGTGAAACATATTGAGGATCTGTTAGATACACAATATAATGTGTAAAAACATATTGTATTCTTTTAGGTCTAAATCCAGCGCACGTGTACTGGAAAATATATGGGCCAGTACATATATACTGGGCATATATAATAGAAATACAGTCAGTTTTTCTTAAAGGTCTTAAACTATGTTTTTTTTTCTTCATTATGCTGGGGTTATACCACCATGTGTATGATTAAAACAATTAACTATTAATGTATCCTTGCAAGTGCAGACCTTTATTTTACAGGGTGTTAAAATAACAACTAACATGGTGACTTTACTCAAAACAGCGAAACATACACACTTTAGGCAAGACTATTGCAGGCAGAGCACCAAACAAACACAGCATCAACAGATGCAGGACCAAGAGGTACACAGAACACAAAACAGGAGTGATAAGCGAGACATTTTACAAAGTCATGTGACATGCAGGGACTGATGGCTAGTTGAATGTAAGCGTCGAATTCAACATTACCATGACAACAGTACAGTTTGTTCATTTTATTTCTCAGAAGGCTTTACATCATTACAAAAACAAAGCTGTTCAGATTTGCGCAAAAACTTTGAAGAGGTTTGAGGTTTATATTTAAACTTACATTTAATTGAATTAGCAAATTTAAGGACAGAGGTCTGTCTTACTGATTGCACTTAATTTAACACTTCTTGACACCTTTTTTCTTGCTAGACTGACAATATTTAATATTTCTTTGGCCAACTTAAACCCTTACAAAACTCCTAGATCTAGAATGGTAATCAAAGGCAGTATTAAATATATTAATGCAAGGTTATGAATTAAATTTTCATGTGAATCATCTACACCCACATGAAGCACTCGAGAGGTCACAAAAAGATTTTTCCGTATGCATGGAGGAGCTTGGAGGAGATGACATCTTAAGGACCGAAATTTATATAGCATGTATAAATACTATGGTAAAATTATTAACTACGCCCACTTAAAGTTGGCTGTAACCGGAGCACTGGAGCAGCTTAGTTGATTTGTCTGCCAAGCCATGGCTATCTTCTTTAGAGTTTTAAAATTAAGCAAAACATGGCCACAATGTAGGACACACAAATTTAAAACGCTAATATGAAGAAAAACGTGATGTCTTCTGCAAAGGAAAACTTAAAGGAACAGCTTTCCTCATGTTAACACTGACTGGAATCTTGTTTAATACATGTTACATAAACATCTTACAAAAACCTTGAAATGTTATGTAGAACGTTAGAGTTTCTAAAAAGTCAGTTGTTAGTAAGGCTTAAACTATGTGAGCATCTGACACACAAGTTATCTTATAACCTCGTGGCTGCGTAATGTCGGCAAGACATGTTTTGATAGATGAGTAGAAACTTGAAATGAATTTGAAATGAATGATAATTTTAAAAAGCACAGATGATCATAATCTGAAACGTTCAAGACATTTCTACTAATTCTTAATAGAGATTTATTTGCTTTCTTATTTTTTGCATTTTATTGTTATAGTATTAGACTAAAATGTATGTTATTTTCTTGTTCTTTGCTTTTATCCTATAGTGGTTTTAAAAAAGAGAAACATCAGCTACATATCTACACGAGAAATCAAGCAGCTTTGGAAGGTGAACTGCGTGCAGGTAATTTCACTAATCTGAATAAACCACCCAGAAAATAATATGAAGCACAAAAGCATAGCTTAACTTTCCACATGTAAATATTGATATCTTTTTTTAACATTTTAGTTGCCAACATGTGCTAGTAAGTCTAAACAGATTCGAAAGTGTCCACTCGTATTGTGTTCCTATAAACATGTAAAAACATTGTTTTACTTTCCAAATTCATGATCCATGTAGTCAGGTTAAATCTGTTTCACAGGATTAAGCTAATTCGAGCATGTCAGGTATCTGTGTTTGCGGTATAAACCTAATGAAGTGAGGAAGTAAATGAACCGCCTCATCTCACACTCAACATCACTAGTTGCAGACCTGGTTGTTTGAGACGACAAAAGATATGTTAGATATATTTTCTCCTTCATTTTCACGAGGCCCTCCTTAAAAAACAGATGGTGCATTAGTGGAGACAAACTTTCAACAAGAGTGAATTTCCAACAAACAGAACAACAAGGCAGGAAGGTCTCTCGTTTTCTCTTTGTTTTCACTGACATTGGGTAAAGCCCATTGCAATTCGCAAAGAGCATTGTGAAATCTCTGTGCTGTGTGCTTTTTTCAAGTGTTTTATCACCTCTGAGGACAAGCAGAATATTTGAAGCAGTGAAAAATAATATCCAAAAGGATCTAATCCCTTTATTCGTGGTAAATATGCTGAGCAAGTTGTTTGCATGGAACTCTTGTTTATCGGATCCCTCAGCAGATGTCCACTAATGGGCACATATATGCTCACGCAGCACACATAACTACTTGAGAAAAATACTCAATCCTAGCAAAAAATTTACAATAAAAAAATGAGCACAGATCACATTTTAAAAAATTATAAATATATATACACCTGGTTGCAATGATCCAAAGATCCATTATTTGGTGAATGATGGATATTTCTACAATCTGGAACATACAGTGATACTCATTAATCATATAACTGGCTACTGTTGGACATACACTCACTGTCCAGTTTATTAGGAACAGCTGTAAACCTGCACATTCATGCAATTCATTAAGATCAGCCAATTATATGGCAGCAGCACAAAACAAATAACCATGCAGCTAAAGGTCAACAGCTTCAGGTAACATTCACAACAAACATCAGAATAAAGAAAAAGTGTGGCCTCTGTGACTTTGATAGGATGATGGATGTTGGTACCAGATGGGCTGGTCAGAGTATTTCAGAAACTAATGATGTCCTGGGATTATCACACACACCAGCCTAGAGTACCACAAGAACAATCAGAGTCACAAAGATCACATTTTAACCCCATTCTGATGTTTGATTTGAACATTAACCTAAGCTCTTGACCTGTATATGAAATGAATGATTATATGCGTTGCTTTCTCTCTCTCTCTTTCTCTCTCTTTCTCTCTCTATCTCTCTCTCTCTTTCTCTCTCTCTCTCTCTCTCTCATATATATGAGATGTGTGATCATAAGGTTTTGTGCTTTGTGCAGCTTGTGGAGTCCATGCCAGCTTAAGTCCACGCTGTCATTAAAGTAAAAAACAGGACGTACCAAATATTAATACACTCTGAAATTCCGAAATATTTAAAAGACTTCAAAGATCTGTGTCATATTACATTATTCATTGCTTATATTTTAAAACAATACTGCCACTGACAACTAAACTGGTTATCTGAGTTTTGGTTTGCATTTTAATAAACGATGTATATTTCATATTTCATTTTTAAAGAAAACCATTGTATGGTCCATTTTATTTTGTACAATTGCCATTGTTCTTTCCTGTCTTTAACAAAATGGATGTTGACAGGAGCATTCTTTTCTCCAGGCAGGAGTATAGCCCTTGTTCGTGTTTAATGAACATAATTAGTTAGATGCTTGGTGACAGGTTTAGTAGATGCCCGGTGCTAGGTGTGTACACTTGAATGTGAGGTATTGCACTCTGGCCTCTGCTGTAGCATGGTGAGTTCAATCAGCTTAATCACCCTTGTAGTTTTTCATCCATTTCCAATAAGACAGATGCACGGTCTAATTCTGTGCTGTATGAATTGTCCACCTGCTTGCTCGGTGCACCACCGCCCCTATTAAGCCAAATCAATGAATATCAGAGAAATGTCCACAGCAACAAATGAAGTGATTATTCCCTGTACAAAATGCCCAGGTGTAAGCAATGCCTACCGAGCCAAGAAAAATGGATGAAGCTGTGTGTGCCTTGTATGTGTATGCGTTGTATATGTGGCATAAGCGTGCAGTGAACTGGAGTGTAATTGTGTTTCGGTAAAGCAGCTGTGCACTCTGTCGATAGTGGTTGGGTGTGATAGAGCAGCCATGTGCAGCAGCCACAGATCATCTCACACAGGTGTATGTTCTCTATCAGGATCTGTGTAAAACAGATGAGACTTCAAGCCACTAACTCATTTATCATAGCTGCAAACTAACTGTGCATCTTGTTCCAGTTTTAAAGCTGAAATAAATATATAAATAAAGAAATAAATGATAAATAACCATGACAGGCTGTGCTGTTATTGGAAAATAATCAGTTACAGGGTGGTATGATCACAAAGTTGATTATTTTTCAATAATAGCAGGATCTTACCACTTATAGCACTTCTATATGAAGCTAATGAGAAAAAAACGCAGCTTGTTGTAAAACGTATTTTACCACTTCTTATTTATTTTAAGTGCTGACTCTAAACATTCCATCCATATGGATGATTATATGTGTTTATCCATTTATATGCTGTAACCACTAATGTCCTGTTTATATTAAAATGAGAGCATTCATATTAAATTCATCAAAACCTTAATGGACAAATCATTCATCAGCACTGTCATATAAGAATATCTTATAATATGAGGATTAATTGCATGTGCATTAGGTCACAAGAAAAGTTTTTAGAGGAATCAGTGCATCAGTGTTAACATAATGGTGGTGCTGTTGTGTGCACTGTGTACCACTGTGAGCTTATTGACTTTCAAAGAGAATTTTTAATGTGCTGTAGGCTTCCTCAACTACTATCTTGAATCTCTTGCTCATGTCTTGTACCCGCATTTTGCGTTCAGCAACAAAATTCTCCCTGAGTGTTGAGCTGATATAGAATAACATTGGACTGTGGATTAAAGAAATGAGGTTTGACAGCTGTACTTGTCAATCAGCAGGATTTTAGAACCTACAGAGGGCACGGTTATCCCAGTGAACACCAGACACTGAAAACACAGCAAAACGGCTTCCTGTGTTAATGGAGTGTCTAGATTTTCGGTCTAATTGTTTACAATATGCGCTCAAAGATTGAATCACCGTTGAGGTTAAAAGATCCCAAGCCTATAAATATATATATCAAAAAAGATGTTACTATTTATGGTCCAAATGAAGATAGACCAGGACCTTGGGCCTCATTCATTATTGTTTGAAGAAAGGTGTGTGTGGAGGTTTTCTAGGTAAATCATAGCTAAAATAATCAGTTAAAAAGTTTTAGTAATATTTATTTTCTTCATACTCATGTATAAATATTGATAAATGGCAAATCCCCCAAAAAATACCAACTGTGTTCAAAACACATCTGATTTAAATTAAACACAAAACTCTATGAAAGGTAAAAACTCAGAAAATGCAGAATAAAGAGTAAAGGAGTGCAGCATGTTCTAAATCTCCCAATAATGCAGCTTAGTCATTGCACTGCATCAGCTACTGTAGACATAAATTAAGCCCTTGAACTTTTAAAGGATGCCATTTCTTCTGTCCTGAGTGAAAAACTATTCTATTTGGTCATTAATAGGAATTGAATTTTTGATCATAATCCATATATAAAATTGCAGTTACCCCTTTTTGAAACATCAGAAATATTATCTCTCTCCATATCATTTATATGGTCAAACATGGGCACGGCAGTGATGGAAGGTTAGGGTTCAAGCCCCTACCAAGCTGCCACTGTTAGTCCCTCACATAAGACACTTAACTGCTCCAGTGCTGCTGCATCATTGCTGACCCAGTTCATACTGATCAGCTGATTTATGTGGTATGAATATGATCTAGACATACCACATCCACCATGTTAGCATTGTTCTGTGACCTACTGTTTCACATTAACTGCAAAAATTGTTTTTCTTGGTTAAACCTTCAACAAGTTTTCACTTACACAGGTGTTATTAAAAATTTTTTATTAACATTTAAAACCTATAGCACTTACACCCAACACTTCCATGCCAGTCCCATTGCCTTGTGTCCATTATTTCCAAAACACAGAACCTCAGCAGAAGCAGTAGGTCATACTGAGAATTCACATTGTGGGGGAGTGGTAGTTTAGTGGTTAAGGCATTGGATAAGGGCGTCTGCCAAATGCCAGAAATGTAAATGTAAGGATATTCAGATGCAGCTATGGACTGTCAAAGCAGAGCTTGATTGTTCTTGATGAGCCCCAGGTCTTCTCCATATTTCTTCATTTAGCATGCACTCTAGGAAATCATCATAACAACATCATTACAAGGTTTATCCACTCTGACTTAGCTTTTGCAGCATTAAAACCAGCCTATGTTTCATACAAAATGGCCACAAGCACACCATGTCTTGGGAGAATTATAATAACATAACCTTCAATCATCAGAGTTAGACTGTAGTAACTACACATTTCAGTCTATTCTCAGCAATCACACTGGCAGAGCCACATTAAAATCTGTAATTTCATCTGCAGACTTATACACTATGCATCAGCTGGTTCATCTGCGATGCCACACTGAGATGGCGTTAACATCGTAATCAGAAAGCAGCTCTCAGGGGCAGTGGTGATGATGAAAGTGTGGCTTTTTTCCTCCTTCTGCCTCCTCCATGCCATGCTGTGTGAGGGATGTGGAGGTGCGGTGGCCAGAGCTGGATTAAAGATCATATCAGTGGCAGTGCGGCAGAGGCAGAGCTCTGACAGGAATATGGAGCCTTTGCAACAGGAGCTCACAGGAGAAGCGAGTGCTGTTTATAACAGAGCACATGAGAAAGCCTGAGTGAGAAATTTCAGCACCATATAGTGCATACATTTACCCAAACTGATTAAATATATAATTGGTATGGGATCTGGGATGTAACTGAATGTAGAAATTTTGACATGTTTGTGTATAGCAGGGATGTGACTGAATATGAATAGATTATGTGGACTGAACAGATAATGTCTTCATACACAACAGATACAAATACAGATATGAACAAGGAGTGCACTATTTATTGAATGATTGCATCATGTTGAAATGCATGGGGACTGGGATCCAGCAGAATGCAACAAAAATCAGGTGAGGCAGAGGTTTTTACTTTCATGTGGGTGTGAGCAAACGGTCAGATTTAAAGCTCATGGGATAAACAATGACCATGTTGCATTTACAGTGTTTATTTATGACATGCTGACAGTGCTGTCATTTCTATCTTTGGGCTTTTTCCATTGGGGGGCATAGATTCATCCATCCTTCCATCCATTTTCTGTATTGCATGTCCTACCCTGGAGCCCTCCTCAGGGGCCTCGGGCCAGAAGGTGGGTGACATCTTGAACGGGTTGCAAACAAATCAAAGGGCACAATCAGGCACCACAGACAATTTGGAGATGGCACTCAGCCTATAAGGCATGTATTTGGACTGGAGGAGAAAAGTGGAGAACCCCAAGGGATAAGGCGCAAACTATGCACACACATAGCAGAGGTGGGAATCAAACCCTCAACCCTGAAGGTGTGAGGCAAACATGCTAACCACTACACCTCTACACATCTAACTAACACCCCCACCCTTGTAGTATTCATGTTTAGCTATGGGTTTAAATATGAATACTGAAATTTTGAGCTCTAAACAGATACACCTTATGGCACTGCGTTACACTACTAATGAATAGTATATAATAACAAATTCAAAATCATATAAAAAAACATGATGTTTAACCACATATAACACCAGCAGGTATGACAGTATTCTGTCTTTTCTCTCTTTTCTTTGTTGTGCTCAGAACACTCCACCTTAATCAGCTTCATTTTCCCCCCGAATGAAAAGTTATCTGCTTTCAGTACACATCATAATGCTATGGTCGGTATTACATTTTTCCGCATGGGTTTCCTTTTGGGTTTTTTTGGTTTCTTTCCACCTCCCAGTAGTTATGTTTAATTGCCCCTAGGTGTGAATGAGTGTGTAAATGTGTGTGTATGATGCTTTCCAATGGTCTGGCATCCCATCCAGTGTGTGTCCCACCAAGTGTTCCCAATCTTCCATGATAAAGCATTTACATATGAATGTATTCAAATGTGCAAATTAGGCAAAAGATCATTTGCTATATATATATATATATATATATATATATATATATATATATGTTCACATCTGCATATTAATATTTCTTAATGTTGTTATACTCAGCCTGTCTATCAGTCTAACAGAACATTAACAACGCAACTATTTCAGGCTCCTAATGACAGTATACAATCATACTGACATGCCATCAAACTCTTAATAGTAACTATATATTTTTTCTTTTTTTATTATTGCTGCTCACATTGTGACTCATTTTGTGGAAAATTTTGGAGCGGGGTATAACTGAGCAATGTCAAACATCTGAGAGTAACTGAGAGATGTGAGCCGTTAGGGAGCGCCTGAAGCATCAGTGTGGCCCAGAGGAAGAGGCAGGAGCTAACTGCTATCCACAACCTTTCAGTCTCATTGCTTCCCCTTCACTGACCCAACACCGGTGTCACCACTGATAGAGGACACCATCCACTTAGCCAAGGGGAATAGTGTTTTGTGTGTGTGTGTTTGACAAAAAGAGAGTTAGAGTATATTTGCTAACAGAACTTAAAATTGATAAAACTTTGCCAGTGTAACTCTAGCTCCATATGTAATTATATACATATTAAATGTGTGGACCATAAAAAAACTCAATAAGTTAATTAATATATTAATGCATTTCTGTTGGAACAAACATCACAAAAATCACCGCAAGACCTCTGTACAAGTGTGTTTCATTTTCAGTCTCATTAAACTGGATGATACATTCATAAAAACAGATGTTACCCTGCGTTTATAAATTATGTATTTTATTAAATGAATGAAATCAAAACAAGTATAAAAGAAAAAGTGCATAACTTGTTAGTTTCTTAATTTTTGGCAGTTAGTATTTAAACATTTTGAGATACACTACTTATCTACTTATTATCTGAAATATTTGGGCTTAAAGCTTTTACCTGAATATCTTAACATTTACTTCTTCAAACAATTTGATTTATTATGTCAACATTTCAACTTAGCACATTTTTATATTTATAATAACTAAATTTTGACTTAGCTTAAAACTCTGACTTGTTAGATTATAAGTAAAAAATGGTGAGAGCCTTAATAAGTCCTAATGTTTACATACTGTAGCGTTATGCAAATTTTTTCAGGTATTGGAAAATATAGAATAAAATAATAGAACAATCTTCCAAAACTATAAACTTAGAGTAAATAATTACTAAATAATACTGAATAATGTTTTCTTAAAGTATAACAGTTTTAGTACAAAGGAGGGTTTTAAAATAATAGAGCAGGGTTTTAAGCCCTAGCACCACAGAGCTGCCACTGTTGGGCCCTCGATCAGGGCATTTACCCTTCTCTGTTCTGACCCCAACTTCATAACAAGTTGGGATACATGAAGAAAATTTTTTTGCTGTCCTGAATGTACACGTGAGAAACTAATGCAGCTTGTTCTTCAGTATTCTAAAGGTAAAAGACGGACACAGTGTGAAGAGTGTGACAAAGAAAACTACACCTCTTGATCAAATGATCAAAGCTAGCCATCTGAGATCTTCAGTGTTTTTGGAAAATTGCTCCTTTTTGCTGTAGACCATATTTCATTGCAATCTTTTGATTTATTATTATCATCTTTGTCAAAGCAGATGGAGCACAAACATAAAAAGAGCAATGTTAGAATCCCGTTTCTTTAGATGCAACTTTGCTGCATAAATCTGATAAATTACCTGACAGGGTACATCTGTAACCTTGATTCTGATAAGATATTTAGATAGTAGAGCACCTCCACCTCCAATAAGTCATTAATATATAAATCTTCTGATCTTTGTCTAGTTCTAGCACAGGGTTTGGATGAGAAAGCGAATAAAATTCACCAAAATACCCAACTTTATAAGGATGTGCAACAAGTAGAGGAATTGTGACTCAATATCTTATCATCATACTTTAGTAACAGGAATATTTAAAAATAAAATATTAGTTTATGGAAATTGAATAGCATAATTAACACTGTGCATTTGCAGAGGATTGACTCATACAATAAAGCGTTGAGGCATGTGTGGTAAAGATCACAGGGCAGCATCACATCTTCCTAACCAAAGTCCATTGCCTAATTTAAACGAAGGATGCGCCATAATAGTGTTGCAGATCGGGCGAGGGATCGACAGTGGGTGGATTCAAGTCCAAATTGCAGTTTCTTAGTAACCATAAGTCCAACTGAGCTGAAATTTGAGGTGCTGCATTGTTCTGCTAATCCCTAACTGGATTTTTAGTCATTAAATTACTCCAAAAACAAGACTGCATTCAGTCAACCAGCTTCAGTAGGCATTTTTCCACAACTAGCAATGAGCTACTATTACAAATGTTGATAAGTATGATCATGTATGTTCTCTATATCTCTATTTATGTAACTTGCCAAGAACTGGCCATTGGGGGCGCTATTTGTGAAGACCCTGCTGATTGCACTTGTTACAATATTATATGTGGTTTATACTGGTTTATAATGAGGCTTTTTAGAATTGAAGCTGTCTAGAAATTTAACAATTTAACACAAAAAAACATAAAACATATTTGCAATGTTACAGTCCAGTCCTTCTGGTTCATATATATATATATATATATATATATATTTTTTTTTTTCAGATTTTCATTTAATATTTGGAGAAGGTCATACTAATTGCAGCAAATGAAGATGTAGTATGTGCTCTCTGTATATAGACTACATAATTTTACATTTTTCCAGATGAGGAGCAGGTAAAGCTGCTCTGCAAAGTGCCTGGTAAATCTACACAGTTAGCCACAAGTGCTAATTCCAAACCTTCTTTGCAAAATAACAGTAGTGTGAGCAGTATGTTGCCAATAGTTCCCATACACATCCATTATGTCTGTCACTTAATGATTGATATTCACTCCTCCCAAATCATAGCTGTTTCAGCACAAGGCTTCTCCACTCTAATAGTTAATCTTCTGATTAGCAATTTTACAACCCCGTAATTTCCACTGCATTCACTTGAGTTGGCGGGGGCTGAGTGCCAAAGACAGCTCTATTCAGGGTGGCTCAGAAATGTTAAGAATAAGTGAACACATTAATCCACAAGTTATTGCAATCTTGTAATCCACTCGCTGTGTTAATTGCCTGCTATTTTCTCTGGGAATGAGGCTTATGCGAAAGGTCGTTCAATGGCTCAGAGCAATTGACCAGCACCAGCAGAGCTGTGAGCAAACGGTCTAAGCTACTGTCATTCTTACTGCGAGGTCAAATCTATCAAAGCTGTGGTCTAACTGATGTGTGTGGGTGTATGTGTGGGTGTGGGTGTAAGCCTCACTAGGCTTATCTTGCTTATAATGGGAGCTG
Organism: Hemibagrus wyckioides; assembly: GCF_019097595.1. Taxonomy (NCBI): domain Eukaryota; kingdom Metazoa; phylum Chordata; class Actinopteri; order Siluriformes; family Bagridae; genus Hemibagrus; species Hemibagrus wyckioides. The sequence goes on from NC_080713.1 coordinate 19,260,622, forward strand.
ATGACTTATGCCCATATCTCAGTAAGCAATGTCAGACTTACCCTTTCATGCTTGGGTTAACACTTCTGTCCTCCTTGTCTTCCGTCCTCGTAGATCCATTATCATGTGTCACGGGAGAGAATACTGTCTTAGATGTGCGCCTTTCATGTATGGATTGTTTTGTTTTTGTAAGAAGGCCATGACCTGAGTGACCTGAGTGCTAATCAGTCAGAGCTGAGGGCAAGCTGTAAATGTTCTGATTTTTCTCTAAGCAAGCATAAAATGGTTACAGACCCACACCATCCAACTCCAAACTGCATCACAATTGCCTATCAAGCACACATACTGACAAATAGTATCAGTTTATGTTTAATGTCCACTTCTTGTTGAACAGAGATACTTTATAACTGTAAGATAATAGAAGTTATGGAGAAGTGAATATTCTCCATATCACTACAGAGCGAAAGTAGCCGTCACATTCCTGAAGAAAAACTACACGCCTCTCACCATCTCTGTTCAGTTATCACATGCTAATAGGCTGAATGTGATGTCAGATTAATCTTGGAGTAATTGATCATGTCATTAAAAGCATGTTACAGAATCTTGCCGCATTTTATTATTCAAAATTGTTTTATTTTTTATTACTGAAGAGTCAGATCCCTCATGTACCTCTGGTTTAAACATGCAGTTTAGTGTGACATGTACAGTATACTACAGAGTGAGGTGTGCTTTTTAATGCGTTAGTGTAGCATTGTAACACACTATCTGTATGCCTTTAAATATCTGGAGCTGAGTGTGAATTAAACCTTATTGTCTTTTTTCTGTCTCTCTCTCTCTCTCTCTTTTGTTCTTTGTTTCTGTCTGTCTGTCTCTCTGTCTGTCTCTCTTTTGTTCTTTGTTTCTGTCTGTCTGTCTGTCTCTCTTTTGTTCTTTGTTTCTGTCTGTATGTCTGTCTGTCTCTCTTTTGTTCTTTGTTTCTGTCTGTCTGTCTGTCTGTCTCTCTCTCTCGCTCTCTCTCTCTCTCTCTCTCTCTTTCTTTCTTTCTTTCTGTCAATGAGACAGAATGAGTCTGTCTGTCTGTCTCTCTCTCTCTCTCTCTCTTTTGTTCTTTCTTTCTTTCTTTCTTTCTTTCTTTCTTTCTTTCTTTCTTTCTTTCTTTCTTTCTTTCTTTCTTTCTCTAATGTATTTTATTTTATAAAGTTTACCTGAAAAACCCAGAGGTAGAAATGCCAGCACTGACAGGATTCAGCTGAGATGAATAAAGCTGACGATTTTTATTTTCTAAAATGCAAAACAAAAAAGAACCATAAAGAGGAACCATAAACTCACAAAGGCAAAAACATTTTATTACTGACAAGTTTATGACTGATCCTTTACAAAAGTTTTATTTATTAGGGGTAAGAGGTGTGTGTGATCAGTGGGACACGTGACGTGCTGGGGCTGATGGGTAATGAAGTTCAGGCTCTGATAGTTAAAACATCACTCAAGATCATAATTATCCTAGAGATGTGTATATGACTGTTGATTTTTTTTCAATCCCATTTCGCACAAATTATTTTTGTAACTGCATTTGGTAACTGCAATATAATATACATGACTTATAGTTTATTTTCATATTTATATATATTGTATTCAGTATTTTCTAGTAATTTAAATTACAAATGTAAACCACTGTGACTCTGACCAGGTAGTTACTAAGGATGAATGAGTGAATGAATGAGGTCTTTGATTGCTTGCTTGATCCCTTCAGGTCTTTTGTTGTGTCCTGAAGGACCTAAGTCCTGATGCACAGCTCTAATCTCCAATAGCCCTGTGAATGTTTCTGACAAAAAAAAAACAACCTAATAGTGTGTCTTCTATAAGTATCTGTATTTGTATCTGTTTAGAAGACATTATCTGTTTACTCTGATTAATGTATACACAATCGGTTACATTGCTCTACTAGTACATTGTATTTATTCTTTCAAAATGCTTTATCTTGTCATACTGCCTTTTTAGTAGAAAAGAAGCAGTTTTGACAAAACGGCTAGGTTTAAATCTAAATAAAATGTGATAAAAGTGTAAAATGTAAGGCACAATTTTGATTGTGAATTGTGAAGTGAATTTGAAGAAGACAGACAACACACACTGTGTGCACAAGCATGAGACCCAACAGCAAATGGAGCTCATAATGGCCAGAGCATGTTTGGAAGCGTATCTAATGAGCAAGGCCATTAGGCATTAATAGTGTTTTAAAGACCTGCAGAGAGGCAGAGGAAGGCACAGCCGAGTGTTGGTTATGGGGTACAGGAAGCAGCTATGACTGTTAGCTAGTGTGTGATGAAGCTATGGAGGAGTGTGAGCACTTCAGAAAGCCCCACAAGAAACCTGACCCAGTCTGATTATCTAAGTGTCCCTAGTTTTGATCCCTGTGCACTGAGTTTTACTTTGTGCTCAGTGTGCTTTTCTGAATACTGCCTGTTCATCCTCTAACCTCCTGACACTTCCTTTAAGAACAGACTGCCAAGCGCATGATTCACAACCAGGCCGCTGTTTAAATTGTTATAGAAATCCAGTTTTTATTTTCTCTGAACACATCCTGATCAGAGAGCAGCAGGCATGTTATTTTCAGGCGGATATCCACAAGGAGATTAGCAATAACAACTGCAAACAGGGTGCATGTCTTTCAAACCACATTGCCTTAAACCATGAGCTCCCAAACCTGAAGTATTCCCTGTTTAGTTTTCCCTGCTCCTAACATATCTGGTTCATTTAACAGCTAATTTATCATTTATCAGCATTTGTCAGATGATTGATCTATCAGGCAGTTACAGGGAGTATAATAACAAACTGTCACTCACACTCACTGTCCAGTTTATTAGGAACACCTGTACAGCTGCACCTTCATGCAGTTATCTAATCAGTCAATCACGTCGCAGCAGCACCATACAAATACTCACGCAGATACAGGTCAAGAGCTTCAGTTAATGTTCACATCAAAACATCAGAATGAGGGAAATGTGTAATCTCTGTGACTTTGAACGTGGTATGGATGTTAGTGCCAGATGAGTATTTCTTATACAAGTTCATACAGAGTTATAATTTATATATGAGTTGGGTTATAGTGCATGTATGAGTTTATACAAAACAGTGCAGAAACATCCTGTTCTGTTAATGAGAGAGATAACTCAATATCTTTACAAAGGTGGTGAGTAGAAAAGCATCAAATCACAGACACAAAACAAACAGCAAAAAACCACTTCAAGAGGTATCATGGTGACCAACTCACCCAAATGGACAGTTTCTTTCCACCTGTCAATTGTCCTGTTTCTGTGTCCATGATGCATGATGCTGAGAAGCATCTCTGTTCACTGTGGTTGTAAAAAGCAGCTTTCTCATCAAGGTGTGCTTCTGCTTGGCACGTGATTGGCTGATTGGATAACTGCATAAACGAGCAGATGTTCTTATTTTAAAGTGAGTAGTTCAAACACACACACAGACACACACACACGAACTTGAGAGGATACAGTATGTAAGAAAATGAAAAAATTAATTACTCAAGTATTTTTTACCAGATGATGTGCTTTCATTTAAGTAATTTTAATGATCACCATATTTATCTCTAGTCAGGTGAATTAGCAATATTTTTGTTCAAGTCAGTGTGATTTGTACTCTTTGCACCACCGCTTAATTAAGAGGTATTACTAAAGTTAAAGTAGCTGTGTTACAGCAGGAAAAAGACTAATGTGCAAAACAGTGGGCACTCCAGACCCAGGGTTGGGATCCTGTGCCATAAACTTTAGATGACTGCAGACTCTGTTTTTAGCAGGTGAAGAGGTCTCTGTGTCTCCTGGGAGAAGAACATTAAGAAAAAGACAAGGTTTCCAGAGTACAGACCCCACTCTGACTTTTCACCAGCCTCGAAGAATGCTGGGAAATGTCTAAAAGGGGAGGAGGTAGATGAAAGAGACTGTTGAAAGCAGCATCCTCTTTGCTTGCTTTGACTGAGACGATGGATTTTAGAGAAGGTAGATGTTCTAGTTCGCCTCTGAATAAAAAAGGCATCTGAGAACCTCTTTCTTCCCCATTCTTATCTAAAGCTGTTTGCACATTGTCACACTTTGCTAGTTGTTATCGCTTTATTTTGTGCAGTGTTACAGATGGTGAGTTTTCTATATTGCTATAATTGACCAAGTAAAAAAAGAAAAAAAGAAAACCCTTAAATAAAACCCTTTGGAAATGAGGTCATCTCGACTTATCCTTTGATCTGCTCTGTCCTCTGCTCAGAGGCTGCGGCATGAAGAGGAATTTATCATAGCAACTGGCTTTGAACGAGCGAAATCACAAACAAACGAAAGGAGAAATCGATCGCAAGTGTCTCTCAGAATGATGAACTGGCACTTCTGTCAAAAATCAATGGCTTTTCTATCTCTCCAGGTCCTCGGCTGCGTTCATGACTTGGTTCAGTCTGGTGGAAGCTCTCTTTCTCATTCGCACCCTCCTCTCTCTTTCTCTTTCTTTTGGTTAGTGTCTCTCTTTGCACAGTGTAAAATTTAACCACAGTGTTTTTCTTTTTCTCTGTTTTTTTCTTTCCCTTGCAGTCTTGAAAATGGCATTTTGATGTGTGGCGAAAGCCTCGACCAATAATGGCCCATAGGATAAGCAATATAAGTAAGTGCAGCTGGATGTATTTACAGTCGTATTGACATCCTCCTCTTTTATCTGTCCTGCTCTTTGCGCTCTTGTGCTTATTGGCTGCATGTCTTAAAACTTGTATCGACCCGCTATGCTTTTAGACTCTGCAGGAGGATCTTGATTAACAGAAACATAAAATAGATACAAGACACTCCCACAATAAATGCTTAGATCTTAACACTCTGCATTGGTCATTCATTATATAAACTTTTACAGTGATGTCCCCCCGGTTTATTGTTACATGGCAGTGTGATTGACTTTGGGGTTAAGTATGGATTAACACATTTGTTCAGTCACTTTACAAATATATTCAGGTCCTTACACCTGGAAAGCACTGAGAAAAAGATGTGTGTTAATCAGTGTACTTTACGTTCATGCTGTAACTTCATCATCAGTTATGCAACTTAGTGAACGGCGATTCTATGGAATGTTAGTTTGTGTGTGAGAGAGAGAGAGAGAGAGAGAGAGAGAGATACCTTGTATGGGTTGCTTGCTACACTATATTGCCAAAAGTATTCGCTCACCTGCCTTGGCTCGCATATGAACTTAAGTGACATCCCATTCCTAATCCATAGGGTTCAATATGACGTCGGTCCACCCTTTGCAGCTATAAAAGCTTCAACTCTTCTGGGAAGGCTGTCCACAAGGTTTAGGAGTGTGTTTATGGGAATTTTTGACCATTCTTCCAGAAGCGCATTTGTGAGGTCACACACTGATGTTGGACGAGAAGGCCTGGCTCTCAGTCTCCGCTCTAATTCATCCCAAAGGTGTTCTATCGGGTTGAGGTCAGGACTCTGTGCAGGCCAGTCAAGTTCATCCACACCAGACTCTGTCATCCATGTCTTTATGGACCTTGCTTTGTGCACTGGTGCACAGTCATGTTGGAAGAGGAAGGGGCCAGCTCCAAACTGTTCCCACAAAGTTGGGAGCCTGGAATTGTCCAAAATGTCTTGGTATGCTGAAGCATTCAGAGTTCCTTTCACTGGAACTAAGGGGCCAAGCCCAGCTCCTGAAAAACAACCCCACACCATAATCCCCCCTCCACCAAACTTTACACTTGGCACAATGCAGTCAGACAAGTACCGTTCTCCTGGCAACCGCCAAACCCAGACTCGTCCATCAGATTGCCAGATGGAGAAGCGTGATTCGTCACTCCAGAGAACGCGTCTCCACTGCTCTAGAGTCCAGTGGCGGCGTGCTTTACACCACTGCATCCGACGCTTTGCATTGCACTTGGTGATGTATGGCTTGGATGCAGCTGCTCGGCCATGGAAACCCATTCCATGAAGCTCTCTGCGCACTGTTCTTGAGCTAATCTGAAGGCCACATGAAGTTTGGAGGTCTGTAGCGATTGACTCTGCAGAAAGTTGGCGACCTCTTCGCACTATGCGCCTCAGCATCCGCTGACCCCGCTCCGTCAGTTTACGTGGCCTACCACTTCGTGGCTGAGTTGCTGTCGTTCCCAAACACTTCCACGTTCTTATAATACAGCTGACAGTTGACTGTGGAATATTTAGGAGCGAGGAAATTTCACGACTGGATTTGTTGCACAGGTGGCATCCTATCACAGTTCCACGCTGGAATTCACTGAGCTCCTGAGAGCGACCCATTCTTTCACAAATGTTTGTAAAAACAGTCTGCATGCCTAGGTGCTTGATTTTATACACCTGTGGCCATGGAAGTGATTGGAACACCTGATTCTGATTATTTGGATGGGTGAGCGAATACTTTTGGCAATATAGTGTATGTTGATTGATTGTGTGATTGTATGGGATGTTTACTTGTAAGATTGTTAAAAAAAAGTTTATGGATGTTACTTAATGTGAAATAGACGAAGAAACCTTGGATAGACATTTAGAGAGAATTGTGTGTATGCTGTGGTGTGTGTGTGTGTGTGTGTGTGTCACAGTGGCTAGTCTGTCTATGATGTGAGATGCCGGGAAATCTCTGACAGCTTGAGGAAGTTCCTTCAGCCTCCTCAGTGGGAGAGAAAGCTGTCAGACACACACACGCACACACACATACGCACACACACATGCACACAAATCATGTGTCCATCAAAGAGACAGAGGGGGAAAGTAAGACAGACAAAGTTGTTGGAGGAGCAGAATAAAAATAACAGTGATTTTTTTTCCCGTTTTATATTCATGTGAAGTGTATAAGAGTAGATTCAAACAGCTGGAATATTAATTAATGATTGTGTGTTAGTGTCATGAAAGCAGGGCCGGAAAATACTTGAGTAATTGCAATTTGCTACTCAATTTAATAACAATTCTGGAAGATAGGTATTTTATCAAGAGTTATTGAAATGAAATACTAATAAGTAAATTTACATGGAGCATGCTTTGTACTCATTACATTTTCACTGTGAGTAATTTTCTTTCTTTTGCTGGATGACATGCCTCCCACAAGATATAAGCCATTAACATTTTCCATTAAATCTGAATGATATAACTAACTAACTAACTAACTAACTAAATAAATAAATAAATACATATAAAAAGAAAGAAAGAAAGAAAGAGAGCTTTAGCACATAAAAAAATGTGGTGTGAGTGTGTGTGTGTGAGAGAGAGAGAGAGACAGACAGACAGAGAGAGAGAACGAGAGAGAGAGCGAGAGAGAGAGAACGAGAGAGAGAGAAAGAGACACCTCACTGACAATTTTTAACCTGATGCTATATTATAGCCTGTGATGGTAAATTGCTGTAATATAAGATGAATAAAACACTTCTGCACATGCCGTTACTGGAGAATAATTAAAACCACGAGTCATGTTTTATTCCTTACTCTTTGTATATCATTCTTTTATTCCTCCATTTAACATTTACTCCTTACTCACTGTGGTCAGGGAAGCTCTTCTGCTTTTTGAAGGCAAACACAGAGAGAATACGGAGAAGCTTCTTCCTGCAGGCCATTCGGGCCCTCAACTGAAACCAAAACACCTAGAGCTCTGACATTTCTGGATACATATTCACTTTATTCATAAACAGCAACACTGCATTCATATCACCATATTCATATTCATATCATCAGTCACTGGATTGTATTCATATGCTATATTTTGTCTATTTATTTTCACCTGTACAGCTAATTCCATTTTATTTCCATCCCATCCATCCATTCTGTACACCGCTTGTCCTACTGGGAACCTGGAGCCAATCCCTAAAGACTCAGGGCACAAGGACACCATGGACAGGATTCCGACTTATCACAGGAAAATCCGCACACACACACACACACACACATTTACACACCATGGACAATTTTAGGGATGACAGTCAGCCTAGAATACATGTCTTTTGACTGGGGGAGGAAACCAAAGTACAAGGAGGAAGCTTCTGAGGACATACAAACTCCACCCGCATGGCGGAGGCAGGAATCGAACCCCCAGTAATGGAGGTGTGACGCAACCACTAAGCCACAGATAATATAACACAGACAGTCTAAAGAAAGCATTTCACTGCATTATTTCTTTGGATTGTGTATTTGATAGTATGATATTTGATTGTCTCACTATCTTACAACACATGTTAAAGTCATTGTGAGCCTGGATCAAATAATATATGTAGGTAGTTCTGGGAGATAATTCACAGCCTGTTCTTTAATGTCTCCAGGCCAAATCCAGAGATTAGACATTACAACCTGTAATTTCAAATCTCAATACAATCTACATTGTTATGTAAAATTCTAAGCTGCCTAGCCTTTTTTTTTTCCTCCACAGAGGATAATTACTGCAGTGAAAGCTTTACATTTTTGAGGCTATAGTTAATTCCCAGCTTCAAATGGAAGAAGATAAAAAAATTGCCTCATGGGGCATGTAAACCAGGAGCTCATAATAGTTGCAGACTTGTGATTTGAAGCTTAAACCTTCCTACACCACAGTCGGGGGCAGATATGAAGATGTTGCCCTCGCCACACACTCAGCAAATATTTATTTGCACGTAATTTACAAGTCTCCTTGCAGCAGGGGCCTGAGCTAATTAAAACTGTGATCAGTAAGCAGTGTAAAAACAGATCGAGGGAAGATGCAGCTGTAAACTGACTGGCGCAGTTTTATTAAACAAAGACAGTTAATTAGGTCAGGATCGTTAGCTGTTGGAGGCGGTCGGTTCTTGTTGGCAAGTACAGGCTTCTGCAAGGAAGGCAAGGAGGAATGCGTTTGTACCATTTACAGTTTTGTTCAAGTCATTACAGTAATTGGCTTTAAAATACTTCGCTTACTGCTTGAAATGCTTAGGGAAATGTCCATGCAGTTTTCACTAATTGAAAGCAAGTTAAGAAGTTTGCAGATTTTGTCAGACTATGCTCCTTACTTACCTGCCTAGATAAAACTAAACCAGGACCATGTGTATCTATCACAAATCCTCACACCACAGAGCTCTCATAATCTGCTTAAAATAAAATAAAAATAACTAGCTGTACAAACCATCATTTATTTATTTATTTATTTTTTTTACAAATGGAGAGTCATAAAAACGTCTTAGAATATGTGAGGCTTTACACACCTATGATCCTATAAAATGATGAAAAAGAAAAGACATCATTAGTAGGGCCACAACTGTTTTGTGCATGTGTATCATGGCTCACACAACTTTTTAGGTGAATGTGATCATAATGAAACACCTGTTCCAATTTATCAAGCCTGATATTCAGTAATTACCGACTTTGTGGTTGCACAGATTTAACATGTGTAAAACGCTTGTCTTATTTTCAGCTGAACATTACAACATCAAAGGCTACAGGAGGCGAAAAGAGAGCATGTGGAAAGAAAGAGTTTTCAAACGCAATGAGTGATGAAACCGTTTTTTCTGGCAAGTTCAGTTAACTATCATTTCTTTTGGAAGAAATCAAAAACAATTTGGGCTCAAAAACAATTTGAACAAAGCTTTTCATCTTCGGTTTCATGTCAGTTTACTGTGTTCTCAGCTGCAGGAATATTAGTCAGGCTTCTCCGTTGCACTGTTTTGCTCTGTCTGAAAGTCCATAATAAATAAATGCATCATATTTACAACATATACATTCAATAATGCGTAAGTGTGGTATACTGCATTCAGTTCCACTAGCCGCCGAACTGAAAGGACACGTTTAGGTTGAAAGAAAGCGTTTAGGTGTGTCATTCATCTTCATTAACCATTTTATCCCGGACACAGTCGAGTCAAGTCTTAATTGCAATGCACAGTACAGGGTGCGATGAAATTACCTTGGATGCAGGATTGGAGCAGGAAGAGTGTGAATATCAAATCACAAATATTTAAAAAAAAAAACAAAAAAAAACATTACACTAAACACTAAACACTGAAGGCAGGTGGATATTCCATGAAGTAGTAATGATTTCTGGAAGCTTCTATTTCATACAATGACTATTCTTGTATTTATTCTGCAAGTATTGACATTTTTATGAAAGTGGAAGGAATAACCTGTGGATTTATATTCAGTATTCTAAATGCATAGTTACTAGTTTTATCTCTTCCACCATTTAGGCTCACATTGTAACTCATATGTAAAGGAAAGCACAAACAGATCTTCAGTCTAGATCAGGCCCCTGACCACAGTACATGGTGTTATCTGTGCCTCTTAGGAATCAGCTCTCTGACCTCCTTTCTCACTGTGCTGACCATCGGTTTACCCCCACTGGCACTTCTGCAAAAGCCTACTTTACTTCAGCTCTATTAAACAGCACCATATGCAGTGCACTTTTCTTATAATAATGCCTGTGTGCCCTTCCTCTTCACGAGGATCAGGCTGTGTGTTGAGTGAATTCCAGGTGGAGATGATAGATGGATGCAGATTTTAATGTGTGATATCAGATGTTACAGAGTGCAGGATACGGATAGAGACTGATGGATGACAGATAGTGTGACAGCACTTGCATCAGTCCTGGTTGAAAGAATCAGGCGACTTGCTGTCATTTCAATTATTATAATTATGTACATGCAGTGTTTGAAGAGATGATACTGGAGAATTTCAATATCGTTGCATCATGACACAGAACGTCCTTCATATAACATCCGGTAACCTTCATACACCATGTCACCTGTGACCTTGAGTATGCTGCAGAGGAAAATTGTCATATACAACCAATCAGCCATAACATGAAACCACAGACAGGTGACATGGATAACATTGATTATCTCATTATACTGGTGCCTGTCAAGTGGTGAGATGTATGAGGCAGCAAGTGAATAGTCAGTTCTTGGAGTTGGTGTCTAGGAAACAAGCGTAAGGATCTGAGCGACTTTCAAAAGGGACAAATTGTGATGACTAGGCGACTGGGTCAGAGCATCCTGGCATTCATGTGGATTTTACTTTGACACATAGCACTTACCTCAACTGTTCCAGACCAAGTACTTCACTTTATTGTAACGGTATTCACTAATGGCAGTGGTCTCTTTCAACAGGATGAGGCAAACTGCCACACTGCAGACATTGTTTAGGAATGGTTTGAGGAGCATGGCAAAAAGTTATTGGTGTTGACCTCTAAATTCCCCAGATCTCAGTCTGATCAAGCATCTGCAGGATGTTCTGGAAAAACAAATCCAATCCATATAGCCCACAACTCACAACTTACAGCATGGATCCTTTGCTAATGTCTTGATGCCAGATACAACACTGGAGGTCTTGTGGAGTCGATGCCTCGATTGTTCAGAGCAGTTTTGTCTGCACAAGCTTATAGCATATGATAGGGATTTTCTTTTAATCACATCCATGATTCCTATATCCTAAAGCCAGCAGACAAACAGAGATATTGCATGGCTTATGAGGTGGCATTAAAACTACTGGTTTGTATTCAGGTTTCTTATATGCTTAGCTAGTCATAGCTAAACATTTTCAGAGAGGTCTCCAGAATGCAATGGTCTATCCCCCAATCATTGAGAGAGTTTGAATAGCTTTAGCCATGAGTCTCAAAGAGCCTAATTGCTGTCTGGATGAGAAAGATGATTCTTTTCAACCAAAATGAAAATTCCTGGCTGAAACAGAAGTTCTTTGTTTGTTTGGGGTTTTTTGTATGTGAATGAGACATTTTATGAAGTGCAAAAGTGCAAGGTAATTTATTAAAAACAAACAAACAAAACCCCCCACTTTTATTAGTGATAAAGACTATCATGAGAATTCGCAGAGTCAGATGCAAGTGCAGGTTATTCACTTTAATATAAACAAGGCAGGGCATCCAAATCGAGAGACAGAATAATAATAAAAAAAAAGGCAAGGGTCGAACAATATACAAACAACAATCAGAGGGCAAAGACAAAGATCAGAAAATAGAGACGGGCAAAGATCAAAAGCCAGAAGTACAATCAATAAGCAAAGGCTTGGTAATGCGGGTGACAAGGCACCGAACAAATACTTTGCAGTTTGTGTGTATTGAGAGTCCCTGTATGCTGCAAGTGTGTGTGTGTGTCTGTGTGTGTGTGTGTATCTGTGTGTGTGTGTGTGTGTCTGTGTGTGTGTGTGTGTGTGTATCTGTGTGTGTGTGTGTCTGTGTGTGTGGCTGATTGAACACAGGTGTGTTTAATCAGTAATGTGGTGACTGGGAGCTTGGGAGTGTGTTTGTCTGTGTGTGTGTGTGTGTGTGTATGTGCGTGCGTGTGTGTCTGTGTTCTGAATAGTGTGGTTTGTGGTGGCTATGTTTGGAAGCTGAAGTTTATATTGGTAGTTGGATTTTGATGTGGCGATGGACATGACAAAAACAGTCCTTTTAATAAGACAAAACTGAACTGACAAAAATAAAGACATAAAAATGGTCAAAATTTTGGTCCACCCCTTGCTGTTAGCATCTCCTCCAAGTGCTTTCATGTGCTGGATCTTAATGTTCTATCTTATTTCTTTGGTTTGGCAAAAATGAACTCTGATTATTACCACTGAATATGTTTAAGAAGCTATACACTTATCAAGCAGTTTATACTGACAACTGTACACTCGCTCGTTCATACAATTATCCAGTCAGTCTATCATGCTGCTACGGCATAATGCAGATTACAGAGATACAGGTCAAGAGCTTCCGTTAATGTCCATATCAAATATCAGAATAATTATCATTTCGACAGTGGTGTATTTCAGTGAGACATACAGAATACTGCTTATCAGGAATTTATATGCAAAACAGTCTTAGGAATTTACACAAAATGGTGTGACATACACTGAGTAAGTGATAATGTTTAAGGCAATAGCATCTTTTTGATTAGGAAAGTCAGAGGAGAAATTCAGAGGCCAAACTTGCAACGTGCAAGCTGACAGGAAGTCACTCTTTACTTCCATGGTGAGCAGGAAAGCATCTCAGAATGCGCAACATGCCAGAGCTTCAGGCAGAAAAGCTGCAGCAACTGAAGAACTTGTTGGGTTCTACTCCAAGAACAAGAACCTGAGGCTGCAGTGGGAACAGGACCGAAACTGGACCGAAGATTGGAAAAAGACCATGTAATGTTTGTCCAATCTTCAGCTGTCCCGCTTTGCAAAGACTAAAATACATGCAATTACGTACATATAAATGTGTAAATTATACAACATATAGAAAATCTGGTAATATTAATAATGCCATTCATTTGTTATTAAAGTTTACTTGGATTTAATTTGGACTAAAACTATTTCAGAGGCTACAGCATGCGATCATCAGCCAAACAAAGATTTTTAGTTTAGCAGTAAGTGTTCAGGTTGCCTGAGGCAAGTTAAAGAAACAGGAGGAGGTAATATGGGTCTCTGTGCTTATCTTGACTCTATACATGGTTGGAGCAGGCCAAATCCAGCTTTGTGTCTCACCACTGACTGAGAGCACACCATTAACAGAGACTGAATTTTGACAAGAAAAATGAAAGATATTTCCTTTGGCCTCGAGTGCCTGGGCAGAATAATGAGCAGGAACCTGCGCTGTCTTTCCCCTGTGAAGATCCAGATGGAGGACTTTCTCTCCTTCTTCCTCTCTCTCCCTCAAGGCAGGGAAACAGGGTCAGGCACAGACTGTCTGCTCCTGTGAAGGTTAGACTTTCTCAGACGGGAATTAGATAAATTATGTCCAGTCCTGTCATTGCATATCTGATGTAGATTTTATGGCTGGATTGATAGCTGGATAGGATGCGGAATCACCTGTGTGCTTTAAACGTGTGTTGATGTAACATGTCGATCCTTAAGGATATTTAAGAAAGTAAGACTCGATTTAGGGGAATTTCTTGAAGTTGTGTTGAAAGTGTTTAGTGAATACAAAACACACACACACACACATGTAGCTTGTAGCAAGCTGTAAAAAGAGGCTATGATTTAAAGTATGGATGGTTGCTATCAATTCTCTGAGTGAGAACATGACATAGATGCCTATTAGATCTAAGTGTGTGTGTGCGCGTGTGTTTGATTTAATGTGTACCAGTGAGCATATATAGTGTGTCCCTGTCAGTCTAAATATGCTGAATGGGTTTTTGTGTGAATGCGCACTTGTGAGTGTATTATATATTTCATATACAGTCACATTTGATGTGTGTGAGTATGTGTGTGTGTATGTGTGTGTGCAAGCAGAAATAGATCTGGCTTTGGCTCTGTTGGTTGTGGACATGACGCTTTACTAGCCGTGTGATGTATGGTTATGGCTCTTCATCGAGAGCCAATTACGATTTCTGTGTGTGTGTGTATGAGTGCTCTGGGATCTCAGAGCACTCTGCTGTCCACACACACACACACACATATACAGCCACAGAGGATTCCTCGATGTCCCCAGCAACCCCTCCCCACCTTCCCAGGGTGCTCAGCATTGCTTTATCAATGTTGAAATAAAGGGAAATGGAATTCTCAAATGTTTTGGCCAATTGGGTCTCTCACACTAACACACAGATCTTTCCATGCATGCCTGCTTATATTCGCTTGTCGCTTTGGCTTCTCAATTCTCATAGGAATCCATGCTTGTGTGCTTGTAAATGAACATTCCTCTCCACTTCCCATTGTTTCAGAGCCTACAGACGATCCACTGTTGCTGGTTGCACCGCATGTCATCTTCTACAACCACCAGGCAGTCTCCTACACAAACATCCACGCTCTGTAGACAGGTAAATTGTCTTATTCTTTTATTTATATCCATTTAACATGTATAGTAAAAACAGCATGAGTCACAGACACGCACTTCATTTTCCAGTTTCAAGTACAGCTCCAGCTTCGAACCATATATAGCTATTCAACCATAATTTGATTATATATAAGAGGCACAAAACTGAGAAAGGAAACATGCCATTTATTTATGTCTTCCGTGTGCTTTTCTTCACTGAAATGTCTGTGAGGTTTTTTTTCTATACCTGGTGTTGGCTTTTGTTCCAGAGAAAGATTTCAGAGATGTTGTATATGGAGCTGAAGATACGAGAGAATGAAAATATTTGGATTGAGCAATCCATTATATTTTGAGGTCTCACTGATGGCATAATAAGTATATTGACGGCACTCTGCTCAAACTATAAACACACACACACACACACACACACATACTTTTTACAAGGCAGCTGCATTCATGACTTTAAAAAAAAAATGTCTCACAAATAATACCCTGTGTTTTCTCTGATTACCAACCGTGTGTATTGTTTGAACAGCATGTGCTTAGTCAATCTACTTTTAGTTTTTTCTCCAAAGTTATTCTGGAGGATGACAGAGTAAATAATCCATCTCAATGTGTTGTGGATTTGTCACTGGCTTAAAAATATTAGCCCCAATGCACACAAAATCTAGGGAGCTTTTCGCTTTGTGTATTCACCTGACATGGCAGTCATTGATAGGCTGCATGGATCTAAAGTCTGGGTAGAAAGAATTCAGCCCCAGGCTCATGACCATTTGTGCTGCTGTTGTGCTTGGTTCCCTGAAAATCCAAAATAATCCATATTATGAAATAATGGAAACTTTTCTTAATGTGGAAATGAAAAACACAAGCTCTGCTTACCAATTTATACAAGTTGTTAAACAGTAGGATATGGATACTGCTTCATTCCCTTTTTTAACCTACTGTTTCAGTCACACAGCTACGCTAGAGCAGAATCTAATCTTCGCCGCAACTGACCAGTGTGTGAGTCCAGGTTTTCATTCCAAGCAGAAGCTACCTCTGATTCCACCTGTTTAATCAGATGATCTTGACTTTCAAAATGCTAAGAGGTGTGGCTTCTGCTAAGTTGAAATGAAAACACACCGGCCCTTTCCGGAAGATACTACACCCCTGGGTTAGAGACTCTGGGAAAAGAAAACCGTATGAAAACCAAAGGTTGTAAAAATCAGTAGCATTTTTGAAATTCTGAGCTCTAAACCCATTAGCATGAGACGCAGTGCTGTAGTAAAATGCAGTCTTGTTTGAAGCAGAAGCAAGCTGTTCAGTCGACTCACTAAGAGCATAAACATGCCTCTGTTGATACAGTTTCTATTTTCAAGGGGATTTGGAGAGAGCAACTACTGCTGTTAATGTTTTTTTTTGTTTTTTGTTTTTTTAATTCAAAGCAATTTTGTGGTGTGACGTGTCTTCGCAGAAGTTTGACACCGGGCTTGAAATGGTGTTTGCCTAAAATCTGTTCAATTTGCATAAATCATCACGATTTTTCCAGTTTTTCTTACTTTAATCATACCCCAATTCCAAACATATGGTATTAACACATGTGCAGTGAATAGCACATGTAAAATGACAGAGTTACTCTTCCTCATGTAGTTCTAGTATGCTAAATAGCAGCTCATTCACATTTATTTTTATTGTGTTTCCTGTTATGTTCTTGTCATCATTATTTTTTGCTTGCACTAGGAAACACACATTTTGTATATGAAGAGTATCTTTGAAAATTAAACAGCCTAAATTTTGGAACAAATGCTTGATGTCAATCTTATAGTTTGAAGGATAGCTGTGTTTTCTTTCCCTTATACTTCTCAAAGTTGGTATGAATTTGATGTGGAGTATGAAAAAGATTTCTAAAGATTCATTTGCCAGTGAAAACCTCCTCACTGGTCTTTTTTTTTTGTATGTAGGGCCCTAGATAAGATGTTTTTGGGAAAGGTTTTTTTTTCTGGTATGTAATAAATGAACCTTGAAGGGACAACCTGTGCATGTACATGAAGATGTTCTTATCCAACGAGACGACGTGTAGTAGTTTTCTATTTTGATCCATCATCCCACCATAATGACATTGTAGCCAACAGTGGCCTGGTGACACAAGCTCTAATGAGCAGGGAAGAGCACAGGCCTGATGGATGATGGGCAGTTGGAACAGCACAGAGGGGAGGTACAGCTGTACAGCAGCGGAGGGAAACGTTGATAGGAGCGAGCATTAAAGATTCATCCAAACAGCTGTTCCTAGCACAGAACGCTATCATGCAAAGCCATGTGCTCTGATTTTGAACCAGACGGAGTGTAGGAAGCACGGCTGAAATGTTTCAAGGGTTTGTGCCAGATGTGTACTGGTCTGAAAGATCTGGCAGGATTGGGAGAGTGAGCAGAACTGATAGTTTTATTTATTTATTTATTTATTTATTTATTTTTGACTTTTGTCTTTTGTAGTGTATGATAACTGTTAGACATTACAGTAGCAGTATTTGAATAATCATACACTAATACCTGAATTAATACTTACATATGAACAGTAAGTTAAGTTATGTACTAATCACGAACTAATAAAGAGCTAACCTTAAGTACGATGTGAGTCTGTGTGTTCATGTGTGAATAATGTAAATGTTTATTAGTAAATCTATTAATTAACATGTAGGGATAACGGAATCAAACATGCTCTTGAAGAAAGAAAACGAATTAAACGTGCATCATTTCAGATTGTTTACTTTTGTGAATAAAAGAGCAGAGCAGACCCAGAGCAGGCACTCGTACTACAATGAGAAATAAATGCAAAATGGGTTGAGATAAAATTATTATGTGTATTCCTATGCTCAGTAAGTAGGATCGGTGGAAACTGTGATAGTAATTCAGTGATATTTTTGCACGCAGCATATGCAGTGATATAAATGATCAAAAATGACAAATGTTTCCTTAATTCCTATTCCTTCTTATAGACCATGTATGATTTCCTTTATCCCTACATTTAATTAATACATTAACAAATAATCATGTACTAATATATACTTATGGAATTCGTTATTCTTGCATGAATTTATGAGACTCAAGTAGTTTTTACATGTATTTGTGCGTGACTATTCATGTACGGTGGTTCTAAAGTGATATAAAGTGTGTAACAGCATGGCTCTGTTCAAGAAAGGAAACAGCGACCAGATTGCATATACTGAAACATGGACATTTGGACAGAAGAGCTGCCGGTAAATGGAATATGTTTATGAAAATATTGCCACTAATGGCTGTCTTTCACTATGTAGCTGTGCACATCATTTTAGCAGATGAATATACGGAGTTAATTCCAGGCATTTTGCTAATTATGAATCAGTTGTCAGACTGTCAGACTGCTTGACATCTAAATAAGGGGGTAAAAATGAGCGTTCTCTGTTTTAATTAGATGAATATGTGTGTTTGGGATCCTGTGGTTTTTGTTGTGTGTAATCAATATGCACAGCCCCACCTGAAGGCAATTGAGTTGTGTGTAATTCATGGACAAAGACCTGTGCCACATTAAATTGTAGATAATACTCAATATTTTATTGCACACCAAGGCCATGATGTACCAGAATGTTAAATAATCAGTGCTAATTTCTATGTACGGATTGTATACATAGAAAATGCAAAGAATTATAATTTTTTTACTTAATAATTGTTGTTTAAATGGTGGCATGTGTCGTGTTATGTGGCTCTGTGTTGTTTTATGTAGCACCAGGGTCTTGGAGAAACGTTGTCTCATTTCACTGTGTACTGCGTCAGCTATATATGGTTGAGATGACAGCAAAAGCTTCTTGATTTGACTTAGGAAACAAGAAAATGTTGCTAAATGCTAAATTTGTATGTACTAAATGTTTTTAATGGCTGTGTTGATATGAGATCTCAGAAAGGCTGAAAAAGAAAAGTAAAACTAAAATTTGCCCCACACACACACACACACACACACATAAATACTGTATAACTGCATATATAAAACAAATCAAAAGCAGGGAGAAAATGTTTGTGATAAGCCATAAATATAAAATTAAAAAACACAGAAAGGTTGGTTCTGTAAATAAAATGACAACATTTTTTATTGTTGTTTTTTCAGAGGTGTGGTAATTTTAATCTGATAGTACCATGGTGACAATAAGTCATTCTGAAAAACATCTATTTAGAACTGAATTGTTTTCAGACACTTTATTATCATTAAGATTTAATGATGAGGGTTTTTTCAGCTTTCAACAAAGGGCTGCTACTAATGTAATACCTGCCCTTCAGTTGTTTTCATTTACACCTGCATGACTGCATTAAGCACAACCCTGCTGTTGTAATCAGACTGAAGTTAATCTATTTGTGAAGACACTATTCCTTTTATTTCACTGTTAGGTGTAAACAAAATAAACGAAAAAAAAAATATGCACAAGGTTTTATTATGTTGCATAAATCTTAATTTATTTTATTTTTGTTCATTTTTTATTTTTTTTTTCAATGCATTATTTTTTAAAACTGAGCTAGGTTTTACTTTTGCAACCCTTTTAAACCCTGACTGACCAATTAATACAGATCTTCAATTAAAACGGGATCGAAATTTTTTTTTTAGTTATTTTCATTATTTTCTAGTGCTTCATTTACGGTTGACAGCAGGTCAAGTTTAATTTCTTGAAAGACTTGATGGAATTCACAAAATCAGGCAGCTCCAATAATGGTACTTACGCTTGCTTTGACATTCTGACATAAAAACAGCTAAAAAGATGTCTTCATAATTCCTGCTCTCCATTTTCAGGGATCTGCACACTGGCACAGTAGTCTTCTTTCTCCATGAGTAATTGCTCAATACTTTTGTGCTAACAAATAATAACAAAAATATTCTGTTAAAAAAAAAAAAATTGTTATTATTTTATGTTGGAGACGATGTTTATCATATTAAAAAAAGTCTTTTTTTGTCACAGCCATTACTGAACTCTCTAAGGAGAATGAGAGATTGTGCAGATCTTTCAGAGCAAAACAACAAAAACAGCCCTTCACTCGAGAGAACATAAACAGTGTCTGACAAAATCTCACGAAGGATTCACCAGTGAGCAACAGCTGAGCCGATGCGCTCGCTCCCGGCGGCACCACGACGCACACAGGTCTCTTTCATATTTCTCCTGCAATAATGATTTTCAGTCAACATGAAGAATAAATATTTTGTCCTTCCTGCTCAGACCTTGATGAAAGGGAAATGCAGTTATCTGTCAGAGACAGAAAGACTCACGCCTCCCCCTGCAGCTGCGTCACCGCACAAAATAGTCAGCAGTGCAGGTGAGCCTGTTCCTGCAGGAGATCACAGTAACAATCCTGTTTTCTCTGCTAGAAATAACAGCTGGTGATGTTTTTCTAATGAAGAAGCACTATTGCGAGGTGTTACTCCTCGTTTCACAGCAGCT
Organism: Hemibagrus wyckioides; assembly: GCF_019097595.1. Lineage (NCBI taxonomy): Eukaryota > Metazoa > Chordata > Actinopteri > Siluriformes > Bagridae > Hemibagrus > Hemibagrus wyckioides. The sequence goes on from NC_080713.1 coordinate 19,280,727, forward strand.
GTTAGCCCGGGCTGTGAATGGTGAAAAGACATGTAATGGCGACAGTGTGGTCCACTTTGTCTTTCCAAGACCCATATTAAATATAACTGTCCTGCCAGGGCACTCTTTTCTCTCTTTAGCACTCACATCTGGAGCAGTAGAAGTCAGTGTAGGGAGCATAGGGGCATGACAGTGTTATGAGAAATGAAACGGTGCCCGGGCTTGTGCAGCTGTGAGTGCTAGAAGAAAAGAAAAGACAAACACACTCTGTTTCTCAACCATGTGTCATTAGAATCCAAGTGTTTTATGCAAGGTTACCTTTGAGTGTGTGTGTGTGTGTGTGTGTGTGTTTAGGCTCTAATGCCTTGCAAAACAAAATGCATGCTATTATGAAATCCAGCATGGACACATTAGACATTGGTTGAGTGCAACTGTGCTTTTTGCTCATTGATAGACATAATAACTTAATACAACAAGCATTTGCATGTTTTTTTCTTGTGAGACAATGACTGTATAGAGCTTTTGCTATAAGACTGTCACCAATTACGCCCATGCATGCTGACTTACTAATAGCAAGACTAGATAGCCTTTTAGCGCACACACACACACACACTGTTTAAAGTCAGGCATGTTTGATGCACTCTTTATGACTCTATCTGATGCCACCCAGATGAGGATGAGTTCCCTTTTGAGTCTGGTTCCTTACATGGTTTCTTCCTCACATCATCTCAGGGAGTTTTTCCTTGTCACTGTCTCCTCTGGTTTGCTCATTAAGGATAAACCGGTAAATTTATTCATTTCCAGAATTTATAAATTTCTATAAAGCTGCTATCCTGTCCTGTTCCCTCCTGTATCCTCCTATCCTGTTCTTAACAGAAACTCCATAAACATGTTTGTTTTGCAATAGAAAGCTAATTCTAAGGCTCACAAAGCTGAGAACACTGCTACAAGTCCATTTCTTAAGCGTCTCAAGAACATTTGCTGACCTTATTATCTGTGCTGATTTAATGTTGCAGATGAGATGATAAAAAGCAGAGAATGAAAAAGTGGAACAAAGCGAACACTTTTTGCCTGCCAGACTTGGCGAGCTGATGAGTTTTGCTTGTTTCTCCCATGTTCAAGAGAGACTGAGTAGAAAGGAGCAGAGCAGAGATGAATGCAGATCAGCTGCTATCACCTGATGCCTAATCAGAAGGTCTTGTTATTAAGATTATACTGGAGACTCTACAAGAGCTACTTTGTAAAATTAGGTGAGGTGATACCAGAGAGAGCTTCCTTAAGATTCACACACCAGGCCTTGGCTTTAGTCTAAAAGTGTAAGAGAGAAGTAAAAGAGAGAGGAGTCAAGAGAGTGAGATAGGGGCCCAGAGGGTCTCTCAACACATTGACTCTTTGAAATGGCACCAGCTTTCCTGAGAAAATAAAAGCCTAAACGAGACAAAGGAATGTGACGATGAATCACACTGATGCTTTGAAATGTGAGGGAATGTGCATCTGTGGCATTCAGGATCCTTCTCCTGGGGTGAGGGATTGGGAAGAAAGAAATAGAAGAAGAGAGGGAGAGATTGCTTAGGCAGCTTGGCCAATGTAGATATGAACAGAGTGGGTTCCGTCGTCTGTGCCGTTGTGTTAAGTATGTGCCTCTGCGTTTGACTTCTTGAAAGTCAGAGTGTTATAAGCATAACAATGGTTTCTCATGAGGTCCCAAGTGTTGCACATCACTGAGCAAATACCAGTTACAATTTTACAAAAATGTGGATAATGTGTAGCATTGTGGCCAACTAACCCCTAGAGATATAAAAGCTTAAATTACCTTGTGTTTTTTATGTCATTCAGCCAAAAAAAAAAAAAAAATAGATGGAAAAAATACTTCTTAAAGGAATTTTACAGCCTCACCTTGACTGCACAATGTACCGTTTATATTCTGTGCACCACTTCATTTTTACTACAATCCGCTAGTACTTAAGTGCACTTCATTTGCTTCTGATTTCTTCTTCAGATTGTACAGTTGAAGAATAGAAAAAGACATGCTGACAATTTTCCAATATTCATGTGTCCAGTTTGATGAAATTGTGCACAGTGTAGTCTTAGATTCCTGTTATGGCTGAAATGGTCTTCCACTGTTCTAGCTCATCCACTTCAGGGTTTGATGTAGTTGTATTCTGAAAAGCTTTTCTGTTCACCAATGGCTGTAAAGATTATTTATTCATTTCTGCCATTTGGTAGACAACCTCATCTAGAGCAACTTATAATTTATTTCAACTGAGCAACTGAGGGTTAAGGACCTTGCTCAAGGTCCCAGCAGTGGCAGCTTGGTGGACCTGAGATTCGAACTCACAACCTTCAGTAGTGTAACACCATAACCACTTTTGTATATACCACGTTATTAAGTTATCATAGCCTTCCTGACAACTTGAACTAGTCTGGTCATTGCTCTCTGACTGCACTCATCAGCAAGGCATTTCCATCTACAAAACTGATGCTCACTAGATTTTTTTTGGTTTGTTTTTTACACCAGTCTGTGAAAAGACTAAAATAGATACTGTTTGTGAAAATCCCAGGAGAGTTTCTGAAATACAACATCCTGTCTGGTATGGTCAAAGTTTCTGAGATCAGATTTTCCCTGTTGTGTAGTTTGTTTTGAACATCATCGGAGACTCTCGACCTGCATCTGCATGATTTTATGCAGATAGTTCCTGCCAAATAGCTAATTGCATGAATGTGTACATATACAGGTTTTCCTATTAAAGTAGAACATTTATATATTTATATAGTCTGTTTTTACACTTAGATCATTTTTCTGTTTTTAACTGAATGCAGCAGACTTTCTTTTTTTTTTTTTCAAGAGTAATGAGCACTGATTCAGTCCCAGCATCTACACAGCAGCGTAGTGAAATAATTAGTGCTTCCTCTAGTCATGTGAAGCCTTTCAGCAATGCTGCATGTGTTGTAGGTCAGAATGACATGATGGCTGTCTTTCTGGGCATGAAGCACAGTTGTGTTGATATGCTGAGAGAAACAGAACTGGCAATGACTAATTCAGGAAAAGGGCCCAACATTGGGCCTAATATATATATATATTTTTATTTATTTATTTTTTTTTTAAAAATGAACATTCACTGGCACGGGCAAAGCTTTAGAGATTACATTGACAGACACATCTGGGGAATTCAAAGACCTGACCAACGTGAGTCCCTCTTCTGATGCTCCTGAACTCTCTTTCACCTCTATCTGCAAAAGTAATTACAGCAATCCATTGGGTGGCTGTGTGTTGTATTGAATCTTGAATGTCTAATAAAGGTCATGAAAACAAATACTTCTCTCTGGCAAAGAAGAGAGATCATTCTTGTTTTCAATGGACTAGTCCTATTCAAAGATCTATATCACATTCCCTGTCCTTCAGTCAGTTTTTTTTTTTTTTTCTTGTTAAGGAGTGCTATATGGTGTTTTTCATTTTTCTTCAGCAAGAAAAGGAAACCTGCTACAAGTCTCATCTGTCTAGGTAAGGGCCCTTTAATACGATGCAGTCTAACAAACGACTGCTATAATATGATCATTTTATAATCATTACCTTCAACTGCTCAGATGTTCTGAGTTCTGTAGAGATATTTTATTTCAATTCATTGCCTCCACATAGAACAGAGAACAGAACAATGGTGTCTCCTGCCACACTGCTTCACCATCAGCCGGATGTTGACCTCCAGAATAGAAGCACTCGACCATTGCACCATGCGAGACTGCTGGATGCCCCTGTCCCTGTATTTCTGGCAACGGATTATCCACCCATGCTTCAGGTCTGCCTGCCACTTCAGAATCACTGACTGGAAAAAACACACAGCAGTTTTCCCCTGTGGGATAGTCTGCTTGGGTTGATTGTTCAAATCTACTGTTCTCAGGGGAAGCAATGCCTGTGTTTACATGCAAAGATTTTCACCAATCCAAAATGTATTCATTCTGATCGCAGATTCTGAATAAACTCTTTTTATGCTCCCTAAACTGTAAATGCTGTGTAGTTTCATTTATAAAAGACATGCTAACCTATCCAAAGGATGCATGGAGTATGGGCTCAACATTTCCATAAAAAACATGAGCATTAGTTTCTGATGAGTGGCTTAAAAGAAAAGCGTTTTGCTCAGGATTGTCAGGAGTCACAGCCGTCCGTGGCCGGAATCCAAGATCGTGCTGTCTGGGTGGGAGGGATAATGTCTCTCCCTGTCAATCACACTGACACTAGCCAATCATTGGCATCTTTGAGCTCTTGTACGTGGAAGAGGGTTGATATCACTTTCCTTGGAGTGTGTTACAGTGCTCTGTGATTCAGAATGTGAAAAGATGCAGTTGGCTAGCTAAAGATTTCACAGAGGAAGATGCTGACCTTCCTTGCTAGGGGATGGGGAGAGCTGGCTGGTGGGTGGGAACTGACTGGTAACCAAATTAGGGAACAGTTTGCAATGAAAAACTCAAATCAATGAAACAGAAATAAAGAATGCGAGTTTGATCAGCACATTCATGTTTTTGGTCATGCTGTTTGTGCCTTTAATACATTCTAAATTATTTCTGTCTCGGCTCAACATCATCCAAGTGTGACGAGTGAGAGTGAGAATACACACTTTGTGTGACAGCATTCGATTCAATTCAATTTTATTTGTATTGTGCTTTTTAAAAACCAGCTTTACAGAAATATATAAATACAGGATACAAATGATCAATTATTATTGTAAATTATTACCTAAAGGAAAAACTCCATGACATGATATGAGGAAGAAACCTTGAGAAAAAACAGACTCAAAAGGGAACTTAAATTCAAACGACTGGATAGTGTGATTATAAATAATTTACTTTCTATATGGTCAAAAAGTTTATTTAACAAGGAATTATTTTCATTTAATTGTCTGTACCGCTTATCCGATCTATCCTTGGGTCACAGAGATCCTGTGCCTATCTCAGGTATCAAGGCAGGATACACCCTGAGTGACAGAGTGCCAACCCATTGTAGGGCACACACACACTCACTATGGGCAATTTAGAGACTCCAATCAGCCTAGAAGCATGTCTTTGGACTGTGGGAGGAAACCCACCAAGCACAGGAAACTCCACACACAGTGAGCAGGAGCGAGACTCAAACCCAGGATGCTGGAGGTGTGAAGCGAACTTGCTAACCACTAAGCCACTAAGCCACCATGCCGCCCACCAGGAATTATATAACCAGGAAATTACTATTCTAGTTTAACATGGCGTTTATCTGTTGAACTGTTTACGGATAAAATCTTGAAAGCTAATCTGTTTGTATCAACTGCAGTCCAAATCCATCTCCACAAATTCTAAGTGTTGATATCCACAACATTCCCATGTATCTCTGCAGTGAGCAGGTCCTAGTGATGAGAACCGGATTGAAATCAGGCAGGTTCGGAGAGCATTCAAGAGACTACACTTTATTTGTCCATAAGCATAATGCATTTACATATACTTCTAATCCTGTGAAATAACAAGTCATTGTTTGGAATTAACACAAGAATTAATAGGATTTTTAAGCTGCATGTGAACATAGCCACTGGGTCTTTGAATTTTCAGTTTGATAAAGGGAACAGATTGCACCACTTGGATAACGGTCCAGATTTCAGTCAAGCCAAAAGTTTATTATTTATAAATATCATGCATGAGACTCTACAAAGCTAAATTACTTATTAAGCACATGCTGAAATGTCATATATTATGATGTTGGCCATCATTTGGGAAGTTCATCAGGGTTTAATGGTTTCTAAAAGGATTTGTGTTGTTCTTTGGTATGCACATAATGGATGATCATTGCTGCTTGTTGGATATAAATAACAGCATTATGTCTGAGATTTCAGCTATTCAGTTTTATACAGGAACAAAACAAGAGCAGCTCATTAGTCTTCAGTGTTAGAGAAAATGGGGAGAATTATAATAAGAGGAAAAAAAAAATGCGAAAGCTCTTGGTGACAATGAAATCCATCAAAATGTCCCTTATACTTCTAAAAGTTTGCATTAAATATATGTTTTTCACAAACACTGTCAGATCTGCCTCAGATGTGCCAAGTGGCCGCTGCTAATAGATTCTGAAGTATGTGTAATTAAGATAATGAATGCTTTGATGTACCGCATAAATCCACGGCTGAGGAAGAAACAATATTTAAAAAAAAAATTAAAAAACTCGTGCGGACTGATTTAATATATAAAAAATAAAAACTCTTCATGCTGTAGTGTTGTCTACAGGGAAATGGAGAAAGGGTTTCATTTTTATAGAATGCAGCCTCCTCTCCATATTCATTTGACCTCCCTTTCTGTCTTTTTCCTTTCCCCAAGAGTCTGTGGTGAAGGAGTGCACTGCTGCTCTACTACAAATATGCAGCAGTGCTTGTGCACACACTCACGCTGTCCTTCATGGATGATAACCTGATTGTGAATTCCAATTACATATGTATCAACAAGAGATTCATCCAATTTAATCACCTTATTTTCTCATTTTGCAGCTTCCCTCAAAGTCAAGCCGCTTTCCGTCTTTTTTTTTTTACTTCCCTCCGTCATGCAGGCTGTGCATCCCATTTCCATTTAAATTAATACGACGCAAGTCTTAATATGACGAATAATTTTGAAAACGAGAGCGAAGGCCGAAGCAAATCTCAACGCTGTACTCGGCTCAACGGAATTGCACACATGACATTTTCAATGTGTGTGTCCTAATCCAGCCAGGTTAATGTGGTGGGCAAAACTGACGTCTGGCTTTCTCGCATAGACGTTTCCCATAAATGTCAGTGCAGCACTTTTTGACGTTGTCTTAGAGCGTCTATAAAGGCCCTCTCTCTGTCTTAACAGTACAAATGTTGTTAATGGCCAATTAGTTGAGCTTGATATGGCTGCTTTCCTGCTTCTCACTTATTCGCTTGACAGCAAATATCTTTTAAACAGTACCTCAAGGCAAGACACTTCAGGTTAATGGTGTCATTTCTTAAAACAGTAGATATAATAATCAGTCTTTGTCAGTGGAATGCTGATGGTCTTACAAGCATTTTATGGATCTTTTTTTTTTTCTTCAAAAATTTGCATGTATTTTTGGAAATGAAGTGTCGCCTAATTAAATGCGCATGAATTCCTATACTGAAATCATAAATCTAGGCTCTAATGATGTTGCAATACAAATGTTAATTTCACAGTGAATACACTGGCAAGAGAGCAAGTTTTTATTTCATTTTGGAATGTCATTTGTTTAGCATTTCATTAAAATTATACTTAAAAAATATTTTTTTAATGCCATTTTCTGGATAAAATTCAACAATTGTTCAACATTTTAAGAAATTCCCCTATGTGCTTCTAAATAGGTTTAAGAATGAACATTTAAAAATCTAATGAATAAAAGTAATCTAGTACCTGGGATTTTTGTTTCTGGACTAAAAAATGAAAAAAAAAAAAAAAAACCCTGCCCATTATTATTCCCCTTTGTTTGGAAATATCACAAGAGTTATTAGGATTGTTAAGGTGCATGTGAACATAGCCACTGGGTCTTTGAATTTTTCAGTTTGATAAAGGAAACAGGTTGGACAACTAGGTTAGATTTCAGTCAAGGCAAAAGTTTATTATTTATAAATATCATGCATGAGACTCTACAAAGCTAAATTACTTATTAAGCACATGCTGAAATGTCATATATTATGATGTTGGCCATCATTTGGGAAGTTCATCAGGGTTTAATGGTTTCTAAAAGGATTTGTGTTGTTCTTTGGTATGCACATAATGGATGATCATTGCTGCTTGTTGGATATAAATAACAGCATTATGTCTGAGATTTCAACTATTCAATTTTATACAGGAACAAAACAAGAGCAGCTCATTAGTCTTCAGTGTTAGAGAAAATGGGGAGAATTATAATAAGAGGAAAAAAAAAATTTCGTTTTTTTGCAATGTCATTTATTTTGCATTTATTTAAGAATATACCTAATTATACATTCAGATGTATAATTAATAAATATATAGATTTCAAACATATAATCCAAATTCAGTATTCAATATAGAAAAATTTAAATTCACTATTTTAAGAAAATCTCACTGGGCATATAGAAATGAACATTAAAAAATTTTCTTTGAGATTTTTATTACTGGTCTAAGGAGCAAAACTATTTTGAGCTTTTTAAGGGATATACTATATGACATGATGGGATTGTGCAGAGTGGGCGGAGCTTAATGCTTTCTTCAGTGTTCAATGTCATTTCAGATAATGCATTAGCTGTGAGTGCATAAAACCAACTAAATTAACATATTACTGTTCGTTTTGACATTTTTATTACTACAGTATAAGAGTAGACATGTTACAGATGCAGTTTATCCTGTAGTGGCTTAAATGGTGCAGATATAATTTCTGTAATGTAAGAATACAGCACCCATGAATGTTGAGAAGGACTGCAGAGTGTAACTGTAAACATATTACATGTGAAGACTTGGTGATGTACACACATATTTAACAGCTCTTATTGATTTATTATTGTATAAAAAGCTCTCAGGATGCTTTCCCTTATCTGACATTGTGTTTATATCTCCAGCAAGTCTTTCGACAAGGCTTTCTCTATTTTATAAACCCATGTTTTATGTATTATGACATGCTTTCTATATATGATAGACTTTATTGTTATTTTTAAAGCTTAGTGCTATAACTATTGACCGCTAGCTTGATATACTGCATGGATGAATACTCAGTATGGACGTGGACTTTAAGTTCACTTGTGTGGGTGTTTGAGGTTGTTAGTTTTTTTTTTTTCTTAAAGGTGCCAAAATTAGTCTGGGGTGAAAAAAGATTCTGAGTTCTGCCTGGACGTTGAAGAAGTAATGAGGCTGTCTCATTTAAATAGGGGGCGCGTTTGAGATGGGACGTGTAAGTCCCAGTTTTCCATTTTCTTGACAATGCCTTTGATGAGTGCTGATAACAAAGTGCCTCTCTTGGGGAACCTGCATCTTCTAATACACAGTTTGCCTGAACAGACAGAAGCCCGAATGATCTGAGCTACATGGTAGTCTGTATCCTCAAAGTAGAAACATTGTCGGCATTGTTTATGCTTTTCTACTATTATTTTTAACCACTTCTATTATAGATATAATAACCCAACACACCATTTACATGTATTTCTTTGGGTTATACGCTATGTGGAGGAAACTATTTAAATGCGAATCTTAGAGTCTTATAGTAGAAAGACAACATTCAACTTTTAATATTTAATTTATTTGTACTGTATATGTTTGTTATTAACAAAAGCAAGTTACCAAAAAAAAAATACATTCAAGTTTTGTTTGCAAAGACCCAATCTGATATTATGGATGAAAAAATCCCCAAGTCGTAGCTTTACATTTTTAAAAGTCTTGCTGCCAAGCCTGGTCAATCAGACAAAGTGTTAAAGAGATTGGTGCAAAGGGGAAAGGAACATGGGAGAACAGGTCGCTTACAGCCCAATCAGCAGAATGCAATCAAGTGGATCACTGCAGCCAGCGTAACAAATGTGTTAGCTGCCCATAGAGAGCTATGTTAAATTACGCTGGGAATAAAAGGTTGCTTTTCTATCACAGAATTCAAGCTATCAGAGCTTAAGTACTATAGGGAAGCTCTAAAGGCTGCAATCCATTGTCTGGAATCATTGCTGTTGTGTCTTTTTCCAACTGGGAGAATAATATCATTATCACTCTGATACAATGTGCCGGTTTTCTCTCATTCAAACACTAAGGGTATTTTTACAAAATGTTTTAAGCATAATCGAATACTATTTTTAATTCAGCATTTTATTTTGTGAATAGTCTGGCAGGACATCACAGAGCACCAAGCACAAATCTAACTATGATCATGATAAGATTAAATTAGCCTGGAGGGGCCTCATTATTAGCTTGCAGTACACCATTGAAGACCAATTATCACAACCAACCTTCTCAAAGTCCCAATTAACACAGCAGTTAGGAAATAGCTTTGAATACTGTATACATACACTTTCTGAAATTGAATACTGGAAACTTTAGCACATATCCATACAGAAATCTTTCTACAGAAACACAAACTAACAACATGGCCTGACAGTCACAATTGAGATACAGATACTGAACCAGTGAAATGTTGGACTCTATTTTCATGCTGATGCAAAAGTAAATCACCGGTTAACGCTGGCGTGTTGCTTTCTAGTTTGGGTGCAAGTCAATTTTTATGCAGTTGTAATCTGTTCTATTTTTTAAGGTCATGAATTGATCTTCTGTCATGCCATGGTTTGAATGCTGCAAAGGGAGGTTTGACATTTAAAATCCTGATGTAGAAATGTTTTCCCAAAAATATATGGATGTTACCATCTCTCTAGACCCTCTCTTATCACAAATACAGAATATAACAGTATTTTTCTTAATGACTTAAATTTTTAATTGTTGGTCACTACTTGTCAACAGAGGTTGGGCATATGCTGGTCTGTGAAGTTAGTAAAGCATATACACCAATCAGCCATAACATTATGACCACCAGCCTAATATTGTGTTGGTCCCCCTTTTGCTGCCAGAACAGCTCTGACCCGTCGAGGCATGGACTCCACTAGATCCCTGAAGGTGTGCTGTGGTATCTGGCACCAAGATGTTAGCAGCAGATCCTTTAAGTTGCGAGGTGGGGCCTCCGTGGATTGAACTTGTTTGTCAAATCTCTCCAGCCTAAATAGGCTACTTCATCCAAATACTAACTAAATATTCTTGTATGGACTTCCAGTGATACTTCGGGTTTAGCTCTTCTCTCACATGATGATCTCAATAATTACTAAAAGAGCCGCCAACTCTAAACCCTTCATAAAAATGTTTAATGTGTGAAATTGTATTTCAGTGTGGTGAATGAGATTAACTACAAAGCTCTCAGCTTTAATCCCCTGCAATATGTATGGCTTTCTTTAAAACAAAATACATGTGGGCGAGATCTTTCAACCATTTAGGCTGTGTGTGTTTGATGTATTGCGATCACAGAGCAAGACTCTGGCAACTGACAAATTATTAAAAATAGCTCATCTACTGTATTAATTGTAGACATATAGTGAACATAGTGGACTTTTTGGACTGTTGGCATTTGGAATAAAAACGCACTTGTGTCTGTGTTAGTCACTTTAAGCTACTGACATAAAATCTGATATAAAATGTGTTTTCTGTTAAGGTCTAAGTTTAAACAGCTGATCATCAAGGAGCTGATTTGATTGGATAATACAGAAGCACAACTTTTTACCTGTGCCAAAGTTATAAAAATGTGCCGATCTTATGTTGTTGTTTTTTGGTGTTTGAGTTTTGACCCTAACACTAAATACTGGACCTTCATTTGCACAAACAGAACAATTTTAAGAAGTAAGCATACTGCTAAAACTAACTTATGCCAAGTGTTAATTATTGATGGGAGAATATTATGACTTTGTAATTATAAAATTCCTTATAAAAAAACCTTATAAGTTTTATATATCAATTTTTATAACTCCTTATAAAACTTACCCAGGGCTAATTGTGCACATTGACATCTATGGACTTAATTGCTGCTTGGACATGAGTTAGCAGGAGGGAAAGTTTATTTATTTATAACCACAGTTTTCTCCCTAAACATAATACATAGCAATGCAAATACGCAGAGACATTTAGAAATGTATTGTATTGTGTATGTATGAATCATGTAGCATATTTCACCCATTTACATTTCTGCCATTTGGCAACTACCTTTTACATGAGTGACTTACAGAAATAAAAATGAGTACTTCATGATGAAGTAGGTATTTATGTCATTGTTTTAAGACAGACAGTGGCTACTGTTTTTAAATATCTAAGCCACACGCCCCCCACTAGGATTCACAAGGATTCGTGTTTTCTAACACAATAGGTACCAGTTACTTCTGCATGCTTCCTGAATGGCTCATTTGTGAGCAGTTTCAGCTCATCCTGCAAAAGAGCTTTCTTCATTTGGTCTGTTTCTCTGTTATTATTAGAATCTGCTGTATACTACTGTCATTCTCTCAAGAAATCGTTTGGCTGGAATTTCATTTTCGTTAAATCTGATGCCAAAACCTATGTGCATAAATTGTTTTTTTAGGCTAACAATACCTGGTTGACTGGTAAGGAGTGTATACAAATTTGGTCTTTCTCCATCACAGGGAGATTTAACAGTTATAACAGCATATATAGCTGTTTGGCAGTCATTTTAGTAAGAAATCTCCTAATTTTTCACCCTATCTGTCTGGATCTTCTGTGCTTTTTATAAAGGGCAAACAGAGCCCTAATGTAATTAGTGAACAAAATGTTCCTGCACTGAAATGCAGAAGTGTGAGGCTCCAGGCTTCGCCATGCCATGTACTGGGTGTGAGATTCTAGTTGGGACTGTTCCTTCTCTGCCCATCAGTTTATGCTTCACCACGTAATCAGATGTCTGTGCAGTCATGTACTGAGTCACAGACATGCTGCTCAACATTATGCAGTCATCCTGCTAAAGGACTCAGCAATGGGGCACGGCCTGTAGTTCACATACGATGACAAGTATTGTCACAAATTAGTAGCCTTAGACAAGCAAATGTTATGATGCTCTTAGTGAAGATTTTTAAGGAGAAACACTGCATTTATTTGGTGATATTCCACCACCAATTAGAAAAAGTTCTAATTTACTTTTAGATTGTCAGGAGAGTTGGCTAGTCCTGTCTAATTAGAGATATGTTACTGGAGGTGGTAGCTGATTCTGGATTTTTTAATCTGGATTTAATACATTCTCTGAGCTTCCAAAATGATTACAGATGCTATATTTGATACACTTTCTTTACCTAAATGAAGTAATATGATATTAACCATGTAATAGCGATATTGTGACTTCTTTGTCATGTCATTTCCAAGTGAAAGTCTAGAAATAAGTGACTTATATACAATGTTTATATGTACATCTCTGGGAGTCTGGATCTACTGTTTGTTTCCCAGGCCTGGCTCTAGCTGCTAAGATTAGGAGTCATCCATTCTGTGCTCAGCAATATATTGAATTTCACCTCGCATGCAGGATCTTTCTCTCATAAGGCACATCTTTCCTCCTTTCACTGACTGTGTGCAAGAAACACTGGGCAAGTTTAGCAATTTTATGTGATGGAATATATATATATATATATATATATATATATATATAAATAATAAATATATATATTTATTTATTTATTTGTTTGTTTGTTTATTTTACACAAAAGTAAGTTTTTGTGCAAATCTCAGCAATCATTCATACATAAAGTGTATGAAAGCTAAACTTGAATATAAACATTCTGTTACAGCCATGAAACGGCTGACTCACTTTGCCTGGAGTGGCATTCGATCTGCACAGACAATCATCTCAGCTCACATCCAGCAAGGTTGAAGGGCCTTGTGCTATGATGCGAAGCTGCTTTAAAAGCTTATCCTTCTCATAGTGCTAATGAAACGGCGGGTTTTCCTCGGTTCCGCAGATCCTTCCGCAGGCGCTCTAAACTGAAGTGACACTTACAGGCAGGGGTGAATGGCAGATAGAAAGAAACAGGCTCGCCATGGGAAAGGGAGACCTTTGAATAAGTAGATTGACAGGTCCCGCACTCAGAGGAGATGGAAAAGTGCTTGTACCTCTTTTGTGCTGACGATGGTCAGGATTAGATCACGGTGGCGCTGGTTTTTGACACTCTGTCAAGCATTTCTCTGCATCTCTGCTCTGCTGGAAACGACAGCTGGCTCCATTTCCTGGAAATGTTGTTCCCTTTGTCCCAGGGGTGTTTGTTTTTATTTGGATGGCATGTTTGTATCAAAGAGTGGCAGGGAAAAGCTGACGGGTGAACACTTTTGCAAAGTTGAGCTCTTTAAGCTCTTTTCAAACAAACAGCCTACAATTATTTCTGTCACTAAAAATGGCGGTTAAGCTCATCTTGATTATTAGCTAACATGGGCAAACTATGCACCTCATCCATAATACACCATAAGTGTTAACAAGTGACTACCACTTGTTTTATGTGATATTTTTTATAAAGTAACACCTGCATTAACTGATATTCATACCATTAATGTGTCAAATTAAGCCCAGATTTAAAAGCATGAAACAAGCACTTAACGAACATTTACAGTTGCTAACGGTGGCAAAAATCGAAACTTAGCATAAATAACAGCTTGCAATATTAATATACAAACTGGGTGAACAGAGTTTAGTAAATTATGAACATTTGGACACACAGTAAATTAATTAATAATAATTTCAGGTAAATATATTTTTAGTCAAGGTGTATTTTGTTATATCAAATTTTGGTGTAACAAATAACAATGAATATATGCATCAACTTATGCTGAAGTTCATGCTTTGTTAATGTAATCTGATATATAATGTTCATTATGTTCGGAACCTCAATGGAAAAGTCCAAGATTGGCACAAACGAGATTTATTTTGTAACGCGTCAGCTTTTTAGTTAAAATATTGTTTGATTATATTATTAGACTATTTTCAATTTGGTTATTGACTTCCTACATTTTTGATTACCTTTTGATTACTTGCTGGTAGCGGTGCATGTGGAATTTGGGCACTTTGCTACATCTCAGCCTAAACAGACAGATGCAGCAGCACTTTAGTCTTTTAGTTAGTCAAGTTCTCTCACTTCAACATCTGTATACATTGATCAGACAAGATCAGGACCCACAGCTTTCCTACTCATTCATGCTCATCACCACATACTCTACATTGTTAACTAGATGAAGCTTAATTCAACAGCTGTATCACACAGTGACAGCAATAATAATAATATTAACAATAATAATAATAGTTGTAGTAGTAGAATACATTAAAAATTCAGTCAGCCAGCATAGGGTGTCCTCGTTCTTCTCTTTCTCAAATCCACAAAATATAAGGGATGTGTTAGTGTTATCAATCGTCATCACTCAGCTCACAACAGACATTTGATGCTCACACTGCAGAATAGTAAATCATGTCTGCTGTTCTCTATCTCTCATAATAAATTCTCCTCTGGGATCAATTACCAGGATGGAGGTTGTTATAAATGGAGCATGGATAAGACTGTTTGTTTTGAAGCACAATTCAAGGTCACTGATGTGATATGATGACTGCGCTAATGACCATTAAAGGAGTCATCCAGTGGAAAGTGAGACAGACAAACAAGATTGCTTTAATGTAGACCAAGTTAATATGAAATTAATGTATCAATATAAGTGTGTTTACACCCCTGGGACTCACACATTTCTAGAATGCATTTCAAAGTGTATAAAAAAACTCTTTCAAATAGCTTTTATTCCGTAAAACGTTTGTGATAACTGTCATTTAATAGACTTTTGTTGTCTATCATTTTTTCCCTCTTAAATAATTTGTCTGTATGATTCTTTCTTTACTGTGTATTCTGATGTAGTGCTGACTGATACAAGCTAGGGCTTTGTTCATAAAAGACAGATAGTGATGGAAAGTCTGGCAAGTGAATGATGAGTCATTTAAACTGAATTTAGATTAATAGAGCATGGTCAAATATAATTATTCATTTTAGTAAGTGTGTGTATGCATGGCGCTCAGCTCATTGTTTCACATGGTGAGGCAGTGAGCGTGAGGGCATCGCTTTCTCAGCGCTCGACAGCCTTATCAGTCTTATAGCCACCAAATAATATTTTCAAATGGTAGCATCCATTACCCAAACCCGGGGCTCTGGCATGAGCGTTTAATTGCGCAATTAAACTCCAGCAGTCTGGTATCTATTGAGCAATTAACCTTTGATAAACCAATTACTGTTTAGGGTTTGACGGCAGAAGTCAGGCCCTGGAGGGGTTATGTTCTAGTTTAATAGAATGTGCTATAAAATTGCCAGCGTTTATTGTTTTGTTTCTGGCGTATTGATTTCTTTGCTTGCAGAGAGTCATCTTGCAGTTGCCCTCCCCAAAAATGAAAAACAAACATGCAATTAGTGAAAAATGGAGTGAAAAGTTTGGAGGGAAAAAACGAATAGCTGCCATTAAAGCTGGATGTGATGAATTATTCAAAAAGAATTTGAACATGTCTTTAAATGGTGCTTAGAAACACAAAGTGCGAACTCCATCTGCTTTTGATGTTTCAGGCACTACTATGTGCACACGACATGTCCTTAATGGCGCCATCTTACCGAGGATCAAAGCAACATCCTCAGGTCTGAAATACAAGCTCAGACACTGCTCATCTGCCATCCTTTATTGTGGCTATAAAATAAGTATAAACCTGTCAAAAAGATTTATTACCTGTCTGGATTTTTAATGTGTGCCCAGTTATATACAAAAGAGAATTCGGTGGCGTCCCTTTGTTTGATATCTGTAATTTTGAGAGAGAGAATCGTGTCGCTCAGCGTTGCCATGCCATGGTCATCAATAGCAGCACGTGACGTACCTGAGGTCATTGTTGACACATCACAGACACTTGGCGAGAGGTCATCCATCATCACTAATGTGACTCACACAAACTGGACAGCACCCAATCCCATTTGTCATCACCAACGCCGCACACATAAATTTGTCTTAGGCTGGTCTCCAGCAATATCATTTTGCTGGAGCCTGACAGCCTGCGAGCCTCCCGAATGCAATAATAGAGAATTGATTATATTCTTTATAGAGTGCAGTAGCCCCAAATGTGTTTTGTGTTCTTCCTCTCATCAACTGTAATGAAAAAGAAAAAAGAAAAAAAAACACAGCACAGTGGGTTGATAGATGTGTCTGCTTTTCAGAAGGATTTTCATAATTTCTACACATTAAAACCTTTCTGTTTGATTTTTAGAACCTTTTTAGATAGCAGAAACAGTGACATTTTATTTAAATAATTAACCCCATCATGTGGGTGGTATGGATGTTGATGTTCTAAAATGTCTGTACAATTTGAATATTGCAAGACTAGACTTGCAGAGGTGTGACTACAAAATGTGCAAGTAGTTAAGAATCAGACTGTGTTCTCCTGCACCATGCCTCCACTATAGAGATATGAATTGTGGGAGGATATGACCATCTATTTTTGCACTATAGCACACAATGAAACAAACGGATGGTGGGAAACGTCTTTCGAAGCCTGTGAAGCCTCTTTCATATTTATCAGGTCTTAATTTCCTGCTCTTCCCTTGTTTGCTGTTAACATCAGAAGCGATAGGAGCGTTCAAATGAAAACTACACCATCCTTTCCCACCTGCTCCACACTCATCACAGCATAATAATAAGCAGAAGGAGCTGAGAAAACTCATAATCCACATTAGTTCATTTGGCTTCAGCATAAAGTCATCGTAATAAAGCATATGTGGTCCACCCTGCATTTTTTATGGAATGGGTTTAGTGCTTTCTCAATGTTTTAAAATCTCTCGGCCACCTTGATTCTTCACAGCGACACCATCATTTATTGCATTAACGCACAGAATTGAAAAGGAGGAGGAGGTGGCAGTGGGTGTTATGATATTTTGTCGATTTCTCATAGTTATCACGCAATCAGGAAAGAGAGGAGCATTCGTCATGGGTGACACACTTATGACACGGCGAACCGGTTGTATAATTCATGCCTATTCATTATTAATATCTCCACAGAGCAAATTGAGAGACTTGTTCTAGGTTTAAAGAGTGAACAATGGTTTCAAATGGAGTGCAGAATGATATATACACATAGTGTGGAGGACAAAAGGAATGAACAAAAATTGAATCTAAGATTCTAGGACGATATTCTACATAACATGTCGAAATGAGTGAAAATAATCTAATTAACAAACCAGAAATACAGTCTCACAGTGTTGGTTTATTAACTAGGTCACAATTCTCAGACATCATCTTCTGATGCTCAGTTACTGAGATCTTAATTACTGCAATTAAAGAATAAGGCAATAGAGTGTGTTATTTAAAAGGCGTTTCTTCCCTGAGAATGATCATATTATTAAGTGGTAGCCTAGTGGTTAAGGTATTGTACTACTGATCGGTTAAAACCCTAGGTCCACCACTGCTGGGCCTCTGAGCAAGGTCTTTAACTCTTAATTGCTCAGTTGTATAAAATGTAAGTCACTCTGGATAAAGGCATCTGCCTAATGCTGTAAACATATTTTCCAAAAGCAAAAAGTGTTTTATTCCCCTTCTACCACTGTCAGTTTGGCAAAACTAATAACTTCTATTTACTACAGTTATAATTTCCATGAGACAAGTTCCAGTTAACACATATGTTATAACAGCTTCATTCCACTCCATTCTCTATTTCTGCTTAATTCTCTTCATCTTGTATACATTTCTGGTTACCATTCAGCTGGAAATATGAAGCTAAGAAAATGTGTGGCATTTGGATGTGTACTTTCACACTTAACTATTTATTTTTGTTGTTGTTGTTTCGGATGCTCCCTGTTCGGGGTTGCCACAGTGGATCATTTGGTCCGCATATTTTGATTTGGCACAGATTTTACGCCGGATGCAACCCTCCTATTTTATCCGGGCTTGGGACCAGCACTGAGAGTTAACTCTTCAGTGGCTGGGTTAGCTCCCTGCTCGGGAATCAAACCGGGGCACAGTAACTAGAGCACAGGACTTGACTATTTAATGTAAATAGTATTATTTCTTTATTTAGTGCCTATTAATCATACTCTAGTTGGTACCTCTAGTATTTATAGTGTGAAGAAGGCATTACAGTGCAACATTATGGGATGATATTTTTTGATATATGTTTAATCTCTATCTATATGCTATAATGTATAGATTAGGCACAGCTTCCATTCTACCTGAGAGCAAATTGGAGCTCTTAAAAATGACTGATTAAATATCTTCCATTCTCCAACTCTAATTTGCACTCACACCTGAGCTCACACACCTTCCATCAGGACAGTTCCCAAAGCTTGTGAAGGGATTTTGTGTGTAAAATGGATTTTATACTTGCATTGCTATAGAGAAGAAAGAAATGTTCTGGGTCAAAGAAGACAAGGATTGTTATAGAGAACAGAATATGAACATAATACAGTACGTGCTTGTTTGCTTTAGAAATTCTTACACATCTAATTTAGTGCTATTGTGAAATTCAGATTTTCACCATCCTGGCACCGAGCTACTGAGAGCTCCCACTCACCGTCTTCATGATCTGGCTGGCGGAGCTGCTTAGAGAATGAAACTCTGTGCTGTTTGGATTTAGCATGTCCTGTTTGGTCAGAAACTCATTATGGCCCACCATCTGCACACAATGAACACAGTCCAACTTCTCATCATCTCCCACTCTCTGAAACAAGAAACAGAGTCTGAGAGAGATCAGGCTCAGCCAGCTTTAAAAAGTCTCTGCATGCTGCAACCAGGAGTAGCTTTAAAAGACTTATTTAAAAATAATAATATGTTTTTTTTATCTGTAAATGCCATCTGCTATTAAATAAGTTAAATAACTTTCCTGGAAAGTGGTAAAAGCTGAGTGCAAAGAGTTAGAGACGTAGTACTTTATTACCTGTATGGTGAACAGTGCATAACAGACAGTTTAAATCCCATTTTCTTGATTCTCATCTGACAATAATAACAGTTTCTGCCTATATAGTTAACTTTCTGCCTGGATCTGTGTTAGATTAAGAACTGAAAGAGCGTAGGGGAGGATTTCCCACAGCAGATGAGCAAGATTTGAGTCAGGAAAGCTGAAGATTGTGCAACAATCTCTCTGAGAATTATAGCAGACACTCCATTTTGCCCTGCTTTTGTTTGTGTGCAGATATGAGCCATGAGACAATGGAATATAGTAGATGTCTTTTTTCTTTTTTTCGGATATAACCGAATATGAGTAGATGATCAGGTGTGTTCAAAATAGATACAAAAACAGGTAAAGCTGAGTGTAATTTCACATTTCATGTTAGGATAGATGTCTTTTGGTAAGTCAGTTGTGGCATCTACTTTGTTCCCATCAGAGGTCATTTTAGGATCAATTTAAGAATAATTCAGGGAAAGAGTTTTTTCATCTTTAATTCACTATATCAGAATTCCTGTCTGTCGAAAAAATTACCAAGTTAAACTGTCCAGAAGAATTCAGAATTTGATGTAATGACTTCTGAGCTTCCGATTGGCTGATTGTGATAATTAGAGTTAACTGGCAGGGCATGTGTGGCTTCAAAGGGCCTACTTATAGAGCTCATGCCTTCTTGCCCTTATTTCTATGGGAAAATCAATACAGCTCAGTCAAGACCTTAGAGAAAAGAAATTGTGGACTTACACAAGACTGGTTCCTGCTTAGGAACAATTACAAAACAGCTAAAGGTACTTCAAACATCTGTACAAACGAATGTATGCAAATTTAAAAATCTTGAACCACACAGGCTCTACATCATCCAGGAAAGAGGCACAAATTAGCTCCTAGTGATGAATAAACTTTGAGTTAAGTTTCAACTGAGTTGCAAGGCACTACTGATGGAGTCAGAGGTATCAGGTACAAAAGTATGAATATCCATCATTAAGAGAGTCCTTCATTGCCATGGCTTGAAAAGCTATCGTGAAAGGAAGAAGACCCTATTTTAAGACTATTATAAACATGCAGGATTGCAGTTTCCCAGTGATATCCAGTATTCTGAAGGAGTGTTCTCTGGTCAGATGAAACAAAAACTGAGCTCTAATGATCAATACTTCTGTGTATATATATATATATATATGGACCAAAAAGGGTGAGGCTTTTAATCTGAAGAGCACCAACCCAACTGTGAAGAGATGCATAAAGTGAAGCATGGGGTTGGCAGCATCATGTTGTTGAGGTATTTTGCTGGAAAAGGGACTGGTGCATTTCAGAAAATAGTTTGTATCATAAAGTAGGAGGATTTTCTAGCAATACTGGAGCAAAACCTCAAGACAACAGCCAGACCGTTAAAACTTGGTCAGACAGCAGTGGGTATTTTAGCAGGAAAATCATCCTAAGCATCACAACAAAGTCAAGTGTTTTAAAGTAGGGACCCACTGTATATACTTCTGGGGATCCCTGGACCCCACTTTAAGAACCATGCCATGAGAAAATAGCATGGGCAGGGACAAACAAAAAAATGACTGCATTTTCCCAGAGTGCCTCAGTGTTTCAGCGAGAAAAAAAAATCTTCCAGTTGAGCCACTTCAGATAAGGATATTTTGAACACCATGCAGATATTGATAGTGGCACTGCAATAACTATTAGTATTTAGATAGGATAATTCTTATTCAAAAGCAAAACCCTGTTGGAACAGTTTTCCTGATTGAAAATGCATGCTTTGACAAGACGTCTCAGTGAAAGGGATACCTCAGCGCAAAATGAACGTTATTAAATCGTAATGAAACCTCATTTCAGATTATCCTGCATTGAAATCACTACAGCATTTCTTCATTTAAAAAGCAATAATCTCAGCACACTGTTGTTTCTTTTCCTCAGAAAGCCTATTATTAATTTCCTCTGAGAAAAATATCTGAGCATCATAATAACTCAGGGAATCCTTCCACACACTAACCAAAACCTTGACTCAGGTTTTCTGGCATATGCACAAGTTTTATCCATTTTTAGCTACGTTTATAAACAGCCTCTCTCTTCTTTTTCTCTTGAGCTTAATAAGACAAGCGTGTCATGTTACCGAGAAACCTCAAAGCCCTTTTTCCTGAAGACACGTCCATGTCAGACAACTTGCAGCTTTACATTTCAAAGTGTCTCATTGCAGAAAATAATCAACAATTACACATTTTTAGTCTCTTTATATAGAGAATCTGCCATACAGGTCCCTGAGTTTGTTCTTACTATAGAAACAGTAACATATTTGAATGAGCTCATTAATATAAACCGCTGTCCATGCCGTTATCGAAAATGAATCAAAACAAGAATTCAACAGGATTGTACCTCTGTCCTGTATTCATGTTCTCCCCATGATTTTGAGGTTTCCTCTAGGTACTCCATTTAACTTCTCAAGTCAAAAGGGGTTGATTGACATCTCAAAATTGTCTATAGTGTGTGTGTGTGTGTGTGTGTGTGTGCAATTGTATGGGTCAGCTTTCAGCCTTGCTTCCTGCCCCGAGTCCCCTGAGACCGACTCCAGGTTCCCTGTGATCTTGTGTAGTATAAGCAATAGAGAAAGTGGATGGATGGATGGATGGATGGATGGATGATATAATACTCTTTATTAGGTGTTACTCTGAAGGTACTTTTGAAGCAAAGACATGTAGCATAAATCTATAACACTACAAATCTATAAAATAAGAAACAGCTGACTCGCAATGTCCTCTAAACCATATGATTGTGCTTACTTTGGGGCTTGCTTTCAGTAGGATCAAATGGCTATGCTTATATACTTCCAGTAGGATTAAATGGCAATGCTTACCTATTAGCTTTCAGCAACATGGCAGTGGACTCTCTCCCTGTCTCGTGCCTTCTTCTCTGTGTCACAGTCATATGAACAACAATTTAGGCATAATGGCTGATTATTCTTAACAGATTAAACATAAAGGAGGCTTTCCACACTCTTGAAATTAGTGTGTGTATGGGTGTGTGTGAGCTACTTGATGCTCTTGCATGCTAAGAGAGCTAAAGTGGATCAATGTCTTTCCCTCCGTATGCCCGAAGCCATGAGATGCAAATCTAAATTGAAGTCTTGGGCGATTTACAAATGAGAAAAAGGAAAATGAATCGCTTCAGATGTCAGGCGGAACACAGCAAAAATAATTAAATTAGCTAAGTGTGGAATGACATTTGATCTAATCAAATCTATTAAAGCCAGAGAGGTCAGGTCAAAAAGAAAGGGCAATCGTCTAGTTAACGATGATTAGCAGGGACGGACTAAATGTCTATAAGGAGGAGGAAAAAAATGTCATTGGAGGAATAAAAAGCCAGATAACGTGCCTCTGTTCACCTTTGAGCTAGCACACTCTGCATGCTGAATCTAAATCATAAAATTCTTACAGTATTTTATTTTACTCAGAAATGGTCCACATTTCCCAATCCGTGCTGGATACGACATTGGCGCAATATTTTTAAAAAATGTCTCAAACCACTGAATGCAATCCATACAAAGAAACACAGGAAAAAACGGGGAATTTATTCATTCATTCTGGTTGATATTTTGAGCTCATTTTCTGCTTGTACATCATGTTATTCTCTCTGTTCTAACTGGCACATTACTGTGCTGTGTCTCAGGTTTCAATTCAGCTTTTATTTTATCATCTTAATCCACGCTCTGGGAGATGCTCAGAGTGTGTGCTTCGTGTGCTTTTGAATAGATCATTGATTAAGTGTTAATGTTTCAGGTGCTCATTAATCGGATATGCTATGCAAACTGACACCCACATTAAAAAGCTGAGCGGAGGGAGGAGGGGATGTATTATGTGGGGCGTCAGACGCATTCATCCTTCTCCCCTTGGAAAGGCCCTCATGCATGTTATTGTCTTCTATTTTAAGTGTCCTCCTGCTGAGTAGCACCAAGAGTGAGATGAGCCACAGTTTTTTACTGTCTATCTTGCATCGTGCCGACAGCAAGGTGTGAGTGACACACAGATTTACTTGTCCATCCAAGGAAAAAAAAACCTTCTCCAGTGCACAAACACAGCCTGAAGAATCCTGGGTGGTTCTCCAAAATGCCAAACTTGTCTCAGGTTATGGCTGTTTACGTGTTCACAATGAAATGACATTCAAACTAATGACATCTTTTATAGTTCCCAGTTTGCTGGCCTGATATTGGGTGGAAAAACAGTGCATAACAGGGCTAGAGTTTCTTTTTAATATATTGCCAGGTATTAAGTAGGTGGCTGGGTATTAGTCATTGAATTATGAACTTGATTAGCCCCATGAGGGGTCAAAGCCTTTATTTATTATCTTCCATATCTTATGTGCACACTCATACCTTTTCACTAATTGGACAGTCGTTTGGAATGAAGCTAAATGATTTATCATTGACCATTTTAAACCTGCTCTATTTTTACTTGGTCTTAGATCACTGTCATGTGGTGTGCTAAATGAGAATAACTATCCTGGTCAAACGAAAGGACTAAAGGACTGTGTGTGTGTGTGTGTGTGTTTGTGTGTGTGTGTGTGTGTGTGTGAGAGAGAGAGAGAGAGAGAGAGAGAGAGGGTCCTTTGTTAGATAAATGTCCCTGTAATGATAGAAATACAGATAACACTTTATTTAGTACACTATACTCTCTACAAACAGTCATTGAACCATCTACAGACTCTCAGTAACCTGTCATGTGACAATCCACCAGCCTATAAATTACTTGGCATCAGATTACATTTGTGATGTTTAGTTACTAATCTATACGAACTTGGCTGAGTATCAACTTTATTCTTTCACTTCATTTCATTTTGATGGTCCAGTTTATACACTAGCTCTTGATGTTTAGTGGATACACTGATACTTTTATGGCATGTTGTTAAAAGACAAATGAACTTTATTTTGATAGGTCAGTCTTTAGATGGGGTATAGCGTGTATAATTTTTGGCCTGATTTTGCTATCACAGACACATCATGAAAGAATCATTCGGTCATGAGGTGGTCTTTGGATGCACAATGTGACATGCTCACGAACAACTGATTTACAACCAAAGACAGCCAAGGACAAAGTACTTCCAATGTTAGAATTTTTTATTAAAATTCATAGTAGTGTGATTATTGCTGCTAAGCACATCTAAAACTAACAGCAGGAGGTTAGGAGATGATTACGTAAAGCTCACACGACAGCTATGCTAGTGGCAATGTCTAGGAAACATGCTAATGGATGGAAAAAATATTCTTAATACCTTAAGCAGATTTTGCAGGTGTTTTTTGTTTATGCAACCAATTTTTTTGCACTTAAACAGAATAGAACCTGTGTCAACATTAAGCTTCACTTCCCTAATCACCACATGGCCTACAGATATATTATATTGGCAAAAGTTTTGGGACACCCCTCCAAATAACTGAATTCAGGTGTTGTTCTTCAGGGGTTGGGCTTGGCCCCTTAGTTCCAGTGAAAGGAACTCTTAATGCTTCAGTATACCAATACATTTTGGACAATTTCATGCTCCCAACTTTGTGGGAACAGTTTGGGGATGACCTCTTCCTGTTCCAACATGACTGCACACCAGTGCACAAAGCAAGGTCCATAAAGACATGGATGAGTGAGTTTGGTGTGGAGGAACATGAATGGCCTGCATAGATTCCTGACCTCAACCCAATAGAACACCTTTGGGATGGTCTTCTCATCCTACATCAGTGCCTGACCTCACGAATGCGCTTCTAGAGGAATGGTCAAAAATTCCCATAAACATATTCCTAAACTTTGTGGAAAGCCTTCCCAGAAGAGGTGAACCTGTTATAGCTGCAAAGAGCAGGCCAACTCCATATTAAATTCATGTGTATGTAAAGGTAGATGTCCCAAAACGTTTGACAATATAGTGTATGATCACTAATGACTATAATTCCCAACCACCCCAAACACTTTCACATTCATCTTCACCATCTTATTGATGACATACATAGTGTATGTGCACAGTTGCTGCCACACTATTTAAGGACTCAACACACATACATTCCTTGTGAAGTACTGCTCTATGTTCTAGTTGCCAGTCTATACCAAGCCTTCCATTCTGCTTTATTGTTACTGTTCACTGATTCTTGCCAAATCTAGTTCATGTTGTTTACTTTGCCATGTTTATGCATTTGCCTGTCGATTGGATCTGAGTTCTAGCTTCATCAATAAAGCTTCCTTACCCTACACTTGCATCATTTTTTTCCACCTGACAATCCGACATGGAGAACACATTATCTCACAGTGTGTTATAGAATTCAGTCAAGGTATTATTGGGGCAATATATTAATCTTCTGAACGGGTTTGAGCTCAACTCACTGGAGCATGTATATGAATCTCTGGCAGTCACTTTAAGCACAACACATGTAAAATCTCAGACACACTTGACATGCATCGTTACAGTAGTTCTGCTGCATTAAACCAGCCGAAGCTGGGTATTTATCCTTCCTTGGATGGTCTTTTTGAAAAATCCCATCGTTAAAAATCACTTTGTGTCATGAATCACTGTGACAATACATGACCACTCCCTCTCACTGCCTCTTACTGAGTGCTTTGCTGAAAGAGAGATAGAGGTCATTTTGACTCATACCGAACATGATGGGACAATACCAGCTAAAACGTTTGCAGTCTAGACAAGAAGCAGTGACATGACAAAGTCACCGCTTTGCTTCCAGTGCAAGGAAAGCTGTCTGTCAGAAGTAAACGCATTCAGTCAGGAGATTTGTGGAAGGCTTAAATGCTGCCTTTATGTTAGAGTTGTATGCCTTAGGCGGTGAGTGGCAAGACTCCTGTCACGTGCTGTACATTTACATGTTGATGGCTGGAGCAACTTAGTCATCAGTCTGTCAGAGATCAGCAATCACAATCCACTGAGATTATGCAACATGCTGTTGATGCATGTGACAATTGACTCACCAGCTTCTGTTCCTCCTCCTCCAAATGAGTTCCCCCATCATCCTCCCAACACCTAACACCCACCACCACCACCCTAAAATTTAATTGCTCTTGCTACCTTTTGGAACATGGCCGGCTGATAATCTGTTCATCTCCTTATTATTTCCAGCGGCAAACTATTCATTGCAGCTTCCTCACCTTCCTATTGGTATCCATGCAAATGAGGCATAATAATGCTGATAAAATCTTTATTGTGTTATATACAAGCCCCTGTATTGTCACACTCTTCATGTACCAGTCGTGCAGCCATATAACATATAGTATATAAGAGGTATTTGTGAGCTTTAATTATTCTTGTTCACATATTAATGTGCATCTTATATGTATTATTTATATTTTAAGGAGGAATATACGGAATATATATATATACACACTAAATATATTGGCAAATAGACTTCAATAAACAGACAGGCAAATAAATATGATTAAATACTAAATGATTAGCATAAATAAACATTGAGATTCGTATTGTGTTGCCCGGTTCGGTTTGGTTTCTATTAGTTTAGACAAGCAATTGACAGCGTCTGTGTTCTCCATTTCAACTCTGATAAATCTGTGGAGTATGTTAGGTGAGCTGAAGGAAACGGACGGAAATGTGCTGTGACTGACAGGCAGTTTGAGCGCAATCAGTCCCAAGTAAAAGCATCCACCTCCCGCTGCCGTCGCTTCATGATTTCCTCTAGCTCCGAGTTTCCATAGCTCCTCTGAGAAAATGGAAATGAGGAGAGTTTAGAAAGCAAATCTGTAGAATGCATTATTAAGCACACAGCAATGTGTGCATGTGAAGCACTGGTGATATGAATGTCACTAGAACAGTGTAGCTGCTATGGTCTTCAGAGCCACTGACCTCTATCTGTGCTTTCTGCACACTGATCTGGCTGTAGACTCGAGAGCCCTCATCACCACACACTGCCTTCAGTTCATCCTTACTCAGAGAGAAGAGCTGAGCTCCCGTCAGTATGCCCAGACAGTCCACTACCCTGTTCGGGCACATGGAAAAGCTCTCTCAGATGGAACTGTTCTCAGTGGGCCAAGTTCAGAGTTAAACATGCATGGTAAAAGTTCATGTTGAAATTACACTCATATACTCTATAGTATTATAAAGACTATGAATTAGCAGCAGCTATTCTTAATGTGCAGCCTGTGAAACAAGCAGGGGGTCAATGATTTCTGTATTTGGTTACAGCACTGGAAAGTACAGCCTGTCATTATCAAAACTATTACATTCATTAATGAGTCATTATTGAAAATTATTAGCATTTGACTGGTCACTTGAGTTGAATCCAAAATTCACAATAACCTATAATAACCTACTTATGAATAATAACAACTTGAACCTAATGTGTTCTATTAGTGGAAATGTCTAGAATCAAAAGCTCTATGGTTCTACCAAACAGTCATAATTTACAGAAAATATAGTAGTATGTGGTCAGGAAGATTTTAAGCAAAACAATTTGTATATAAAAATATTATATATTCTCAACAAAACATGAATTTATTGCTTAAACTAAACTTAATTAAACAAGTTTCTAATTACTCCATTGAGTTATGTTGAGAGTGTGATCAATTAATGTAAACCAATTACATTGTGAAATCTCACGAGGATGTTGGCACAGATGGGATCTGCAACCATAGTATTACATTTAGGCAATTAAAACATGCATGATAGAACAGCACAGCGGTAGCGTGTCTGTTGTGAAACACCTGCATTTATTCATGGCTGTAAAAATATGGACGAAAACGAATTGTGTAAATATTACTCAATTCAATCCCATGAAACTGATGGGTTTTTGGTGTACATATTTAAATTATGTTCATGAAATAAATCCCTAAAAAAAAAAATAAAAAGGTTGTGCACCCCGGTCTACAGGTTTAGTAACCACGCCCTCCTTGATTTTTTGGCAATTTGAAATAATGACATAAGAACACTGATGTAAATGGCTAAATTGCACTGATCTTCTAACGAATAAAGAAGCCAGCTATATTATATTACTTTGACCCAACTATCATTAAAAATGCCCCTTCCATGAAATATATGTAATACATAGCTCAGGTTTCTAATATATACATTTTTCAACATTTGTAGCTACCATTGATTTCTACTGTCTTGTATGTGATTTCCTGTGTGGTGCTTGACTGCCCATTTTTATTCCCTTGCAGGTGGTAACTGAAGATTGCAGAACAAAAACAATGAGCACATAGCCATCGTGACCGCTATTAAATAATAACATTTACTCATTTTACTCAATCCTTTCTTTTTTAATGGCCACACTTTCGCGCGTTGCATTAAAGTTCGCCTCGATTAACCTTTTATCCATGTTCAGTCTGATTACTTGTGGCTTGTTCTAATCTGAATGAGCGGTCTGCATGCATGTTAGATCAGTTAGTCTCCTGAATCTATTAATAAGGGGAAAAGAACTTAAGTGTTTAATGACATATCTCTTTAGATTTGAGAACTGAACCGAGCGAAATCAGTTCTGTGCAATTTTATATGATAATACATTCATAAGTAAATGACACAAATTAAACTCACTCTGATAAATCTTCACAATCAGCCAAGCTGTGTCAACATTTTGCTGATTAGTCACTGGAGCTAATAATTGACACTACAGTTGCTGAACAGAGATCTTAAATGCCAAACCAGAAACTCGATGATTTGCTCTCTGTTTCCTACCAGCCAACAATATAGTATGTGGTTCATTTTATTGGGTGTGTATTTGTAAGATCTCCCAGGCTTCCGGCTCTTGGTGCTACAGTGGCAGATAAACTTAATAAAGACAAATTCATAAAATTCCTTATTATGTAGGTGGGTTGTTACATTGCGGCAAATCTGCAAATATTAATCTAGAACTATTCATAATGTACTGGAGTATATATTCAGTACAAAAAGGTCTGATGTTTTTTATCCTGCTTATATGGTGGGTTCCATTCGGAGTCTGTTCTTAGAACTCCTACCTTCACACACACATTTACACAATTTAGAATAGGCAATAACACCAGCATGTTTTTGGGAAGTGGGTAGAACCCTGAGAAAACCCTGTGAACATCAGGAGACTATGGGAAACTCTGCACAGACAGCAGCCTGAGCTGAGGATTGAACCAGGGAGCTGTGAGGCGGCTGCACTTCACCACAGTGCATCCGATTATTGTATCAGTATAACCTTAATTTTCAAATTAATTAGCAAATTCATGAGGCTAGGTAATAACCTTTAGATTTTTAATTAATTGACATTAATTTTGCTTTTAGTCTAAGCCACAGTGCCAGTAAAACATGCAGTCTGCTTTATCAGCTGTATTTGTTATAGCATAGTTTTTTATGGCTTAAAGACAAGTGCTTCTTTTAAAGGGTGATCTAGACACAGCTGAAAAACCTCTGCCCCAAGAAGAATTTTAAACAAGAAAAACCTGGCACATATCATTTCAGCAATATTTTTGGGCAGCACAAACTGCATCACTACCCTGACCCTGAACAATATAAGGCTGTTATTAAATGTTTTCACTCTTATGGTCCAATTGCAAAGACAGCAACAAACAAATGGGAGCTCACGGCCTGGAGAAGCCCTTAGCATTGAGCCAGCATCGAATCTCGAACGGCTGAGAATCATAAGTAATGGGCAACGTTCTGGTGGGGTGTTCCACCCGGAAGTTGCGAGCAGGAGGTTGAGCTTTGCTGTCAGTAATCCTCTTCAAGAGCTCATCGTTCATCTCCTTTTGCTGAGTGCGGTCTAAAGAGACAAGTCAAGGAAAGAAAATAAGAGAAGGCTGTGTGCCGCATTGCTAAAGAGAGAAACAATGAGTTCTTGGCATGCAATCTACGTATATACAAGCTCTCTCGCTGCATTTCTCTGCCTGACTCACTCCTCTCTCTATCTCACACCCACTACACAGCACAGATAAGAGCAGTTACGCACTGTCTTTGTCCCGCGAGGATTTATTCATCTCCACATTCTCAGCGTGATTTATCAAGGCAGGTGGAGAAGTAGCTTTGTAAGGATTCACAGCCTGAGAAGAGAAGAAAAAAGTGTAAGCGAGTGGGCGAGGTGAAAAAAGAGAGAGTAAGACTATACCTGCCACATGGAGGTGACTGTGTGTTTGCAGAGCTTTAATAATGAAGAAGGACAGTGGATGTGGAGGTTCACCTGGCTGTTGAAGAACACTGCACGGTTGTACTGTGGCTCTCCCGTTTTTAACTCTTCCAGCACGTTGCAGGGCACATATCCCGTGTGTGCGTTGCGGTTCCTCACCAGCCACCACTGCTTTTCACTGTCCAGTACCTAGAGTGTGTGCACACTTACTCACACACACACACACACTGTAGCCCCTTTCAGCTTTATGCTGTTCTTTTATTCTCATATGACATAGAGAAGTACATTGTAATATTGCATTAATATTCCAATTGTATACTAGTATACTGCTAGATCTGTTTCATTGAATGCACTTAATTTAGCGGTAAGCTAACCCTGATTTTCTACTTTTGTTCAAAATTACACATTTAAAATATCCTCCTAAGATGTTACATCTTCAATACTAAATATAAAGTAATGGTCGTTTTCTCTAATGAAAATCCCATTTGGATAACAGATAAAGTTCAGATAATTTAATAAGTGAAGAGAATAAATCAAATCTGAAATCGAATTGTAAAAATGTCAGGTCTTAGTCAGATAAATACTAAAAAAAAATGTGACTGTAACATCATCTATGTCTCTTATTTATCTCTTGTCTCAAATGGTCCAACATTCTTGATCCTGACCCAAGCATAACACCAAAGCAAAGAACAACCTAGAATCTGATGCCACCATAACCATTTTCTATAGGATCAACTCATAAGACAGTCTAAATTAGACTATAGAATATTCTAGAGCCTGACTTATGTCCATTTCTGGTCAATTTTACATATATAGCACTATTAACAATGGCCATTGTGACAAAGCAGCTTTACAGATATCCAGAGATTTAGATCCTCTTCAGGGTGATTACAGATATTGAGAAAATAAATCGTTACTCTTCCACAAGTGTATACTACAGAGTCAAGTAGTGCTAGGGGTTATGGAAAGATTTTCGGTATGAGCATCAGTGCCATATTTAATTTCACTAGAGTTTTAGAGCTTTAAATATCTAATACACAGGTGGAGTTATCCACTGTATAATGAATAAGACTTGAGTATAGTTTTTGTGCAAGTGCAATCATTAGGCTGTCTAAGAGAGAACATCCATAATCATTACTTCAGAATAAGATCAGCCCTTAGAACATTCTAGATTCTGAGTCAACTATACATTGCTTTGCATTGCTTTGGTTTCTTTAAATAATAATAAAAAAAAAATTAAAAAAGGAAAAATATGCATGGTATAAATAATGTTATACTAAAAATAAAATTAATTTATGAATCTAGGCTAAGTAATTGCGGGAGGGGATGACATATCTGTTATCCAGTGTGTTTATGAGTATTTTAAACCCAGCACTGGAAACTGTATTAATCGGTGCCATGCCTTTTGCTATGAAATGCGTAATGGCTTCAGTTATCTCCATTTGTCTTGGAGAAGCTGCCAGATACGGAGAAGCACAAAACAACGACGTCGTGATGGGAGTGTGTTGCAGTTCTTGCATGGCTTGTTGCTTTTTTTTCTACACTAAAAAACTGGTCGTATTGCACTCTGTGGCTGAAATTTAAATGATTGAATTAATTCATGGTGTTGCTTGATGGTGCAGAAACACACTATTACATGCCGCTCGACATCATCACTAGTGAATCCAAAATAATTCCACACCACAGATAAAGCATTTCTTTTCTGTCCTTTGCAACACTTTGCAAACTATCTAATGTTTCTTTATCAGGGCACATGTTCGCGAAATTAACATGACAAGATAGACATGCGCAAGTGGATAATCGGGGCGTTGATAAGGACACGCCTACAGACTATTAGGCCTATTAAAAGTCATTATTCACCCCTCCAAACATAACATGCAACAAGCACCCCTTAAGCACACAGAATAATGGAAGTAGATTTTTTTTGTAAGTGCAGATTTGAACGATTACATAATTGTAGTATCTGTAATCCTAATCACGATTAGAAAATCGATTGATTGTGCAGCCCTAATAACACCAACCCAGAAAACATTCTAGACCCTGACCCCAGCATAACACCAACACAGAGAACAATCTAGACCCTGACCCCAGCATAACACCAACCCAGAAAACATTCTAGACCCTGACCCCAGCATAACACCAACCCAGAAAACATTCTAGACCCTGACCCCAGCATAACACCAACCCAGAAAACATTCTAGACCCTGACCCCAGCATAACACCAACACAGAGAACAATCTAGACCCTGACCCCAGCATAACACCAACCCAGAGAACATTCTAGACCCTGACCCCAGCATAACACCAACCCAGAAAACATTCTAGACCCTGACCCCAGCATAACACCAACCCAGAGAACATTCTAGACCCTGACCCCAGCATAACACCAACCCAGAGAACATTCTAGACCCTGACCCCAGCATAACACCAACCCAGAAAACATTCTAGACCCTGACCCCAGCATAACACCAACACAGAGAACAATCTAGACCCTGACCCCAGCATAACACCAACCCAGAAAACATTCTAGACCCTGACCCCAGCATAACACCAACCCAGAGAACATTCTAGACCAAGACCCCAGCATAACACCAACCCAGAAAACATTCTAGACCAAGACCCCAGCATAACACCAACCCAGAAAACATTCTAGACCCAGACCCCAGCATAACACCAACCCAGAGAACATTCTATACCAAGGCCTCAGCATAACACAAACCCAGAGAACATTCTAGACCAAGGCTTCAGCATAACACCAACCCAGAGAACATTCTAGACCAAGGCCTCAGCATAACACAAACCCAGAGAACATTCTAGACCAAGACCCCAGCATAACACCAACCCAGAGAACATTCTAGACCAAGGCCTCAGCATAACACAAACCCAGAGAACATTCTAGACCAAGCCCTCAGCATAACACCAACCCAGAGAATGTTCTAGGCCTAGACCCCAGCATAACACCAACCCAGAGAATGTTCTACACCTAAACCCCAGTATAAGACCAACCCAGAGAATGTTTGAGACCCTGACCCCAGTATAACACCAAACCTTCCATATCATGACTTCAGGTTATCATTAGTTGATGTTGAATTCTCCAACCTCTCTGTCCCTATTCTGTTTTCTTCATGTTCCCACCACTTCTCTTCTTTCCATCCATACCTCCAGCATATCATCCTTTTGCACGGTCAGCTCGTTGGGATTGCGTGCCACGAAGTCGTAGCGGATCTTCACACATTTTGGTTCAGTGTTAGACCTGTGTAGTGAGAACAAAATGAACAGTGATACAGCAGATGTTTATGCTGTGCATTTTATGACACTGAAGCACTAGTTAGGACACAGATAGCACACAGCATGTTATTTTAGGAAGCTTTGCTGGAGCTGGTTTGTAGAATTATAGTAACAACTAGTATGGCAGATGCTCCACATAATCTTGGTTAATAAGGTTAATAAACAGCTTTAAAGTTGTTTCCACCACAGGAGACTCTTCCCTGTTTTTTTCTCTGTAACATGA
This sequence comes from Hemibagrus wyckioides, assembly GCF_019097595.1. NCBI lineage: Eukaryota > Metazoa > Chordata > Actinopteri > Siluriformes > Bagridae > Hemibagrus > Hemibagrus wyckioides. Next base: position 19,314,713 of record NC_080713.1, read on the forward strand.
CAAGCTGTGTTTTTTTTTTGTTTGTTTGTTTGTTTGTTTGTTTTTCTGTTTTATAACCTTAAGAAGAAAAAATCTGTTTGTAACTGCTATAATGTAAGTGATAACAGGAACTAACTGTTTCCCAGATGTTACATAACAGGAACAGTTAAAAGTATGCTGTGTTGCTGATTATTAAATGAAAAACTGCAAGCATTGGGAAATTTTTAAACAGGTTAGTACAATCACGCCAAAAGATGGAAAAAGGAAGTGACATGACACACACAGAGACAGGACAAAAATTAAAACAAACACGTGGTAACATTAACAAACATGGAACAAGGCGGTACATAAACAGATCACATGCAGAACTGAAATTGTGTTAACGGTTGTCGTGCACTGTGCACTCAGCATGAAGCGCGAGGCAGAGATTCGTGACAATCAGCCTTCTGTAATGTAGTAGTACACAAAAGTACACAAAAATCTAAATGAAAAATGGAAAAATCAGGCCCTTAGGTTAAACAGCTGATGATCTCACTCTCTCTCTCTCTCTCTGTCTCTCTCTCTCTCTCTCTCTCTCTGTGTGTGTGTGTTTGTCTTCTCACGTGTGTGTGTATTCGTTTTCCATCACCAAATACAGCAGGTGCTTTGTATTGCCAGAATAAGGCAGAACCCTAGTCGCCACTCACAGATTCATCTCTTCAGATGACAAATTCACTTTGAAAAAACTTTCTCAATTGCATCATTGTGTATCATCGTCTGAAAAGTTCATCTGCACAAACTAATTTGAGATGAGATTTTATTTACTTAGTCTTTAATGCTTTTTGCTTTTTGGAAAAGAATACTATTCATCTCAATATGCATTTTGGCTACATTTTAAATCCGAAATGAAATATGTGTCTCTACAGATCCTGCACATCATAAGTACTTTGTAATACCATGAAAGCCTGCACAGGAATGTGTTAAGGATAGCTAGTATGCTACATGAGAAAGAGTGGATTTCAAGTATTATAATAAGCAACTTACGACTCGAACATCCTTAATCAGAAGAGCCGGTGCTTGCTTTGCTGTGAGCCCCTACACCCTCTTTCTCAGTGGAAGGAGATTAAGTCGATGTGCCGCAGCCTGCACACGCAGTGTAGGCCATGAATATTTTAGTAGGCCTGCAAAAAGCGTGGAGAACTTTAAACTCGACACACTGGTCCCCATGCATCTTTAATGTACACACCTCCTCCCATCTTTTTGTCCAGTAGCAAGGGGAAGAGGATAAGCGCTGCCTCCAGTGTCCGGCCTCTGTCAGGATGTCTATTTCTCTCCCTATAAATAAATTAGGAGCGTGAACACAAGAAACCAGACATTCCACTACACGCAGATTCATTTTCGCTTGCAATTGCAGTTTAGTACAACAGCCCTGCATGTGCAAATATTATATAAACGTTGTTGAACTGTTGTAGGTTACAGCCCTGTAGTGCACACACACATGCGTGAACAGACACACACACAAAACTTGCACACACACACTAATACATATACTACATTCAGGCAATAACAACAGACTTGTAGTAGGCTTGTATACTGTATTGTATTATGCAATGCATAAAAGCATGTAGCTACAGGTCATGGGCTTCATTAATTTTTCTCATTAAACATCAGAATGGGGAAAACTGTGATCCTAGTCAAATGGCATTAATGTTGGACATATGGGCTTGTTTGAGTTTTTAAGAAACTGCTGATCTCATATTTCCACATATAACAGTAGAGTTGGTGCCAGAGAAAAAAAAGCCAATGAGCAGCAGATTCTGCAGGTCAGAAATACCTTATTCATTAGAGAGGTCAGAGGAGAATAGCCAGACTGGTTAGAGTTGATAAGCAGTCTACAGCATCTCAAATAACAACTGTTTCCAACCATGGTGAGCAGAAAGCATTTCAACCAATCCTCAAGGTGAGTGGCATACAACAGCAGAAGACAGCATTGGGTTCAATTCCTGTTGACCAAAAAGGGAGAGAACGGGCTAAATCAAATCAACTTCAGTTTGTCTTGGCATAGATTCAAGTCTTTGGAACTAAAGGAATGAGCTCCAATATTCAAAAAGATAGTCCCTATATTAGTGATGATGAGAACACAGTCTAGTGATCTTGAAGGTCATATCATATTACATATATCACTAATTGTATCATCAGTTCAGTCGTCTGCACTCACTATGTACTGTATCTCCACTTATTTATTCTGTTTTTTTTCCCCTTTAATTTGTCACCCAGACTATAACTGCGCTGGATATCATCCCTATTATACCAGACTATACTGTGCTTGATAACCCAATTGACAGCAGCTGCAAGCACTTATATAACTACAGTGGCAGACACATTTGAAATCTGTGACTTTTTGCCATAGGCTACACACAGGTTCCATTGGCTGTTAAGTATTTCCTCCTCACTGAGCCAGTATTTCACTTGTACAGGTGAATAATGACATTGGTAGGTGGCATTAACCATAAATGTCAGTAACTACATTTCTGTCCCCATGGGACTGGTCAGTGAAGGCTCACAGAGGCTGATGCTTAAATAGTACGTCATTTTTTTTACCCAGGCACCAGATTGGAGGCTGTCGTATAGCAAAGCATTAAAGACAAAAGATTAAAGATAGAGATATTTAATTAGTATAAATAATTTAATCACTGAGTGTTGAATGGATGTGCCAAAAGTGCTAAAAAATAATGGTGAACTAGAAGTGACCATTCCCAGTGGCAGTGTAGTAAAAATTATGGGCTGATCATGGCCTCATTTTTAATTACAAATTGCATATTTTACCGCTTGCTAATGGAGAGTTGGAAAACATGCACACAGGAGGAAGACTATTATTTTTCTGTCAAAACATAAATTTATGAGCAAATTAACTTTTCATTAACTTTTCCATGTTGCACATTACTCATCAGTGACTGTAAGCATAGCATCTAATTGTTTAAGAAACCACTGTGTAATATAAATCATGTAATACATTTCCATCGAAATAAATAAAAGTCTGTTTCCTTTGTGAGGCTGTGCTATTACAATCCTCACCTTCTGGTTCATTATTCAAATCTGAATTTGAAACCTTTTCGGTAAATGATCATTGTTGGTCTTTTTAATGGTGGAAATGAAGATCGAACAACCCATATGTGAAACCCTCATAGGGCAGGTGTATTTAAGAATGAATGGTTCTCCTTTGCAAACAAAATCAGCTCTTTCTCGTTTGCATGTCATCAAACAAATGAACAATAGTGTTTACCAAACGGCTTTGTTGTACAACATACCCAGTTATTAAAATGCCATCTAATTAGAGGCATTGAGCAGGCGTTTTACATAAGATTAATTGTGTTTTTAAAGAGCACTTTCTCTTCATTAACATTCCGCCATGTAAATGGATCCCCTGCAATATTCACTGATGCATATTAATTTCTTGGAAGCTGCAAACAGTTAGAAGAATGTGGATGTAAAGAGCAGAATCTAGAATATATAAATTTGGGGAAGAAGAAAATGTGTGGAAAAGAAAAACAAAGTGTTCTATGCAGATGAGGAAGAAAAAAAGACAAAAAAAAAGTCTTTTTAGAAAGTATCTTTTAGGAATAATGAGTTTCAGGCCAGTGTCAAAAAAGAAAGAAAGAGGCAGCGAGTGAGAGGACAGAGAGGGAAAGAGAAAGAGAGAGACAAATTTTAGCTTTTACAGTAAATCATTCGTGCTGTTAAATAAATAATAAATAATAAAAGTAAAGAGACTCTGTGCTGCTCTTTGGTTTGATATTTCCTTTTCACTGTAAGAGCTGTTGTTCAGTCCTTCTCCTATTAGTGACATAAGCTAAATTAATGATATTCTGAAGAGTATGCTTGTGCGTATACCACAACTTTCTGGCACACATCTGTTTATATTGTTCCTGCAGTCTGGAACTGCCATGCAAGAGTTTTCTTTAGTTAAGGATGTCAACAAAAGTATCAGGAACTTCCTGAGGCATTTCAAAGTCCTACCTGTAAACTGTAAAAGTATTCAGAAAATGTTGACCTAAAATTCTGAACTCTGCATATCTTTTTCTGCTTTTTTTTTTTGGATGTTTATTGGCATCTCAGATAGTCTGCATCTCTTGCTCACTTGTAATTATTGGGGCATTCAAGGTTAAAAAGAACTGTTTAATTCTGCAGCATTATGCTGAGTTACGGGACTTTAAATCTGAAAGAATGATGGCAGGCTGAAAGTTATTCCACATAGCTACAAGCAGAAATGTCAGTGAACGAAATAGTGCTCATTAATTAAGGACTGATTGCTTTACAAATGTGCTACAGCCTCATTTAATTCTGTCGGGGTATCAGTCTAAACAGGCTTTATTGAAGGAGAAAATACCCAGTTTTTCCTCCAAGCCTGGGGAACATTGCTAAAAAAAAATCTGATAATGTTGTTCTCAGACATTTTCTCATTAACTATTCTAAATAGCAGTGATCAGCTCTTATGGAAATTTACATCTGCTTAGAAATTTCCAATTCCTACACACTGTAGTACATCCATTGTTTGCACAATGATAGTCTGAATATAAAAGATAGCTGCCTCCTATTAATGGAAGAACACTTAAGTGATTAACAGTATTGTGGAGTGCAGAAAGGAGCTTGCTCATGATTAAGAATCATTAAGTTAATAGGGAGACTGGGAAAAAAAAGAATGGCAATCTCAGAGCAGTTCATAATTACATAATGTGATAAATCTGGACCTACAAGTAGTCCTTTCCTCTGGCAATAGTAAGATTTCATCCATCAGATGATAATGACTGCATAAAAGTAAGCAACGAGGAAATGATCCTCTGGATTGGTTTTATTTTTTAGGTAACAGAGACCATGTGGATTTAATGCAGTGAGCATTTCTGGTATTATACATACTGGTAACAAATTAAGGACAACACGTTTGCCATGTTAAAAGAGTTGACTTTTACTATAGGCTATGTGTTTTTAGAGTAAGCCCATAATAGGCAACAATCATACCATATGCAGTCTTGCATCTTGTTTTGAAGTGTTTAACATCACAGTTTGTAAGGCATACCTAGACAAGCTAATATTAAGCATGGAAAATTCTCCAGCCCAGCTACATCTCCTAAAGCACACAAAATACCTGAAACAAACCCAAAATCTGGGCATTAGAAAAGAGAGACACATTTTTCTTTTTCCTCAGCCTTTGAGTGGGAAACAAGGTCAGTGCCTTGCACACACATTATTGATGTTTGGACATTATCCACTCCACAAGCACCCTTTCCCTCTTTCAATCTTTACCATGATTCTGTACATCACTTTCTGTGCCTACACTCTGCCTTTGTTTGCAGAAATGTATAAGATTATATGTGATTATTAAAAAATAAATAAATAAATGAATATATTTTATGGATTATTTCAACAGTTTAAGCAGTAGAACTCAATTTGTTATGACTATCCTGCATGCTGCTGCTCCGCTACTGAAAATGTGCACAAAGCAAGCATTGGGGCAGCTTGATTCTGGCTCTAGTGGACCTGTGTCAGGTCAGTTCTTTGTTGTAGTTACTGTGTTCCACCAGCTGCAGTAACATATTTATAGAGCTGAGTTGGGTAGTGAACATGCAAATCAATGGAACATCGGCTTATATCTGTCAGATAGCAACAGTTTGTCATTCAAAAGAGGTAATTATGAAGATATTTAACATTAGTATATTGTGTTTGAATCGAAAAGACACAAGAGCTTTCCTATAGATTAATGAGTATGAAATTGATGTAAATCTGATGTAAATACTATAGCCTTTACACAATTTGGACCGACATGTTAGATATTGCTTTTTACTGTCATCATCAAATTGAGGAAATATCTTATGGAAGAATCAAGCACAGTTTCAAAGAGTCTGTACCAAGGTGCATTGAAGATGTTGTGGCAGCTCACGGAGGTCCGGGACTTTACTAAAATGCTTAATGCTGTTTTTTGTTTTTCTTTAATTTGCCACCTGTCTGTTTATGTAATGGGGAAAAGGAGATTACAGAAGTCATATGCTTGCCCTCATCAAATATTCATCAAAAATGCATCTGAGCTTTGAATATTGGCTGGACTGTGTCGAGAGAAGCTGGAGTAAGGCCACTGTAAGGCTTTTCATTTGGATTACATGGATCACAATATGCTAGCTCAGTGTTTGTCCAGAACACACACTGATTTGGATCTGAGTCTTTGGTTAATAAGGTTGAGTGAGTGCATGTGTATTGTACATTGTGCGCTCCCCTTCTAGTATATTACTTCATTCGATAAAAAGTTTTGTATGTTACTTCATATTTTTAGAATGCTTATGGTTTCTGTGGATCAGTCACCAAACTGAGAGTTAAAATAGTACTGCTACTGCACACTAGTTAGAAATTCAATTAAATGGAGCATTTATAAAGTGTAAAATAAGATTTTATGAAAAGGTCTATTCTCTGTAGCTTTTAAAATCTTTGTGCATTTGAATACCACAATAAAACATATATGAACAGTGAGAAAAAGCTAGTTTAATGTTTCATTCTGTATAGTCTTCATTTGAGAGAAAGACCAGAGCGAAACATGGTGGCAGCAGATTCGGTTTGTTGGCACAAAAAGTCAGATATAGTCAGGACATTTGCCGAAGGACAATGACACGGTTGCCAACAATCTTGTTTTTGGCATGGGACTCACACTTTCAGGTCCTGTCTCACACTTTCACACCACCCATCTCATGCCAAATTATGAAAAAGACCCAAATCATGGAGAGACCCAATAGATGAAGCACACTGAGAGTGTTGTATGAATGCCAACTTATAAGAAAACCACATTACAGGATTAGGGACTGCATCACTGTACAACTTAAAGAAAAATCTTCTGCTAGGGCTTCTGCTTGGTATAATTGCAGTATAGACAAGAGTTTTGACTGTAAAGATTTGGTACCTAATTTATTATGTTAATCATGTTTCATTGAGGGCAGCTCATGAACTCTATGGCCAAAAGTATGTGGACAAGTGACCATCATGCCTACATGTGCCTCTCGAACATCCCATTGAAATTCCTTTGCTGTTATAATAACCTTCACTCTTCTGCAAAGGCTTTACCACTAGATTTTGGAGTGTGGCTGTGGGAATATGTGTTCATTCAGCTACAAGAGCATTAGTGACATTGATGTGGGATGAGAAGGCCTCATCCCAAAGGTGTTCAATGGAGTTGAGGTCAGGGTTCCATTCAGGCCACTTGAGTTCTTCCACTACAACTTCTTGGGGAACCTCACTTTTTGCACAGGGGCATTGTCATGCTGTAAAAAGTTTGCAGTTTTGAATCCAAACTTGAATATACCTGCACAAAGATCAGTCCAAACACAACATACTCCTAAACACCACCAACCAGAGACAAAACAATGTGAATATGCAATCGGCCCAAAACAGATCATATGTAGATAAAATGTAAATTTTTACAATTTCAGCTCTAACAAATTCTCTTCACCTGAGTTAGTCTTAAAAACAAAACAAAACAAAAAACATTTGGATACATAATAGTTAGCATACACCAACTTTGCTCATCTGAGACATATTAGGGCAGAACAAAATTGATGCTGACAATATTTTATAAATAAAGTGGAAATTTGACTGACAAACATACTTTTAACCTTCGGCCTTCTTGGGTATTTGCACGAAAGAAAATTAAGACTATTCCTAAGTCTTAGGAATAGTCCTTATTTCTTAAACAGAGAGGGAAAAAGAGAAATGCTGTTCTGAGACTGCAGTGGACTTTCTTCCTACTAAATGTGCTGAGGGGAGATAGTGCTTTTTCATGTTATCTGCCACTGGATGCTCACCCTGCAGCCATTTTCTCATCAACACACATCCTATAAGTCACCTTGGCCTGTTTTTTTTCAGAGCTTTTAAGGAAACGGCATGTGCCCAAAGATTTCCCCTGCAGACAGAGAGAAATGGGGAGATTTTAGGAAGTAGTTTGGGCTGTAGTTGAAAAAGCTCTGTTCATTGACTGGCTGCTGATAAATGCAGGCTTCAGGAAAGCACATGAGTGCCTGTGAATTTGCTACTTTTAATATTCAATAATTTAATACATTCAATGGAATCTTGTGTGACATTACAGGATCTGCAATATATGGAGACATACACGAATGCATTCCTCATGCATATGGAGAAATGTACAGTGGGACCAAATGTGAATTTCAGTGCAGAGATGAGCAGGCGGTATCGCAGCAGCCTCAAGGTCTCCAGGCCTCCCTAACACTGTAATCTGGGTCAAAGTGCTAACTGGTGAGAAGGGCCTGTGAGAGGTTCACTCACACATAAATCATTTCTCATGCCTCCAGTCCTCATTATGTTCGCTGCAGATAGAATTTCAAAGCCTTTTATGTGTCACACTGTCCTTTAAGGTGGACTTGCAGCTCTCGGCCTCATGGTACTGACAGAGAGCCACTCGACACGGCACCTTTGGAACATCGCACTAGCACACAGTTCTGCCAAATCAGGTCACCCAATGCTTAAACCGCAACACTTGAGGGCCTATGTAACTCAGTATTTGAAATATGCCACTAATGGACTTTGGAGAAAAAGGGAGAGGGTATTGTAAATAGCAAGGTCTTTTTGGAAAAGCAATCTGAGAGGCAAAAAAAAAGGTTGCTGAATAGAGAATATTCTTTTGATATTTCTAGCTTCAAAAAAGTCCAGCTGGTCTATATTATATTTATAATTATATATAATTTACAAATGTTAATCAGAGGCACAGCCATGGATCTTTATCAGTTCGTTAATCCTCCAGCTGAGTAAGCACTTTGCACAGAAGCACCATAAAGCACTATGTGGTCTTGAGCAGATGAGCTGTACAAAAACATTTTGCATTGCATGTTTTTATTTTTAAATCTTGTTTCAGTTAAATCACTGAAGCCTATTTAAGCTCTAAAATGAATTAAAGTTTCACTAAAAATATAGTTCACACAGCTATCTGAAGGTGAGTTTGGAAAATGTTCATTTTTTTTCTCTCCATAACTGTGTTCTG